>NC_057796.1:289545121-289556227 GCF_018294505.1 Triticum aestivum
CCCGTGCAACCGACCTCGCCGGAGAACGCCGCCGTCGCCAGATCCGCCGCCGGTTTATTTCGCTCAAGCCGGTAATACCGATAAAACCGCCCGATTTTTTCGTTTTTTTATTAGTTTAGGTTTTTCTTTTAAAAAACCGATCGGTTAGTTATTTAGCGGACGTTCGTCCGTTAGTTTTCGTTAGCGAACAGTTTTCGTTCGTTAGGTTTTTGTAGTGAACGTTCGTTCGATAGGATTTTTTTCTTTTTAATTTCGGTCAGGGACCCATCGGTGAATATTTTATTTACACATTAGCCCCTGATTTTCAAACGATCATTACTTTTTGCTAGTTAGTTGGAATTTGATGAAACCAATGCCCACTTCTTCATTATGAACCCCTCTATGCAGATAATCAACTTAAACATGTTTTTGAAAGTTTAAAATTTGTTTTCAAAACAGATTTGTATTCAAACTTCTTTTGTTCATAACTTGAGTTTTATAACTCCGTTTGAGTTGATTCTTTTTGCTAATTGAAGCTCTTGACCTAAACTTTCTGATCAGGCCAAATTCACTTAATTTTTGTAATGTTAGAAGTTGATTTCTGTTGCAAGAGTTATTTTCCTATTTTCGAAGTTTTCCGAGATCTTTTCTTCGATTCTTTCGCTTGATTTCTTATGTGTGGTTACTATTGCTTGCTTACGTTAGATTGACCGGAGTGTGACGAGTAGAACTATCAGGGGTTATGAGTGAAAATCATCTTCATCAACAGTACGAGGCAAGTTCACACTTTGATCATATCCCTTTCATAACCAGGTTTTATGCATTAGTTTCACCCTCAAACATTGCATGAGTAGGATCTGATTAATATGTGGGTTTTGGGAAGTAGTTGATGAGGTAGGAACCTATTGTCCTGCATTCAAACCTTGGGAGTTACTTTTACGTTATGCTCATACTGCTATGCTATGCTTGTAGACGTGGATTGGTTTGAGAGAATTCATGAAAGATTTGAGAGATTATTGTTAACTAAGGTTTAACTAATTTAATTAATTTGGGGATATACCTTCTCAATGTTGATCTCAACACTTTATTTAATTAATTTGATTGGGTTAATGATTATTATTTTGGGATTGAGTTGGGGATATACCTTCTCAATGTTTTCAACAAACTTTGTAGTTAAATAAAATATATTCCTTTGCAGTAGGGAAAAATTGGATTTTTGCAAAAAACATGTTAACCATAGAGCCTCCACCAGCCAAATATGCATGTAGTGATAGTCATTATTCAGCATTGCTCTACAGTGTGAAATTGCCAGTACATTCAATGTACCGACCCTTTGTGGCTGCAACGTCTCATGTTGCAGGATTCTTACGACGAGTAAGTGATACGTTAGGGTTACGATATCTACACTCAACTTTGCCGTTGGTGTTGATGGGAATCCACAACCTTGTTGTTACTTCCGCTATTTGGATTGAGGTAATAGTATTTACATTACTTTATACATGTGATTTACCTCTGTTATAAATCCTCGAGTACTGTGTGTGTCAGCATACTGCTACCTCTTGAGCACTGCGTTGGTTTTCCCTTGAAGAGGAAAGGGTGATGCAGTAAAGTAGCGTAAGTATTTCCCTCAGTTTTTTAGAACCAAGGTATCAATCAAGTAGGAGACCACGCTCGAGTCCCACACACCTACACAAACAAATAAGAACCTCGCAACCAACACGATAAAGGGGTTGTCAATCCCTTCACGGTCACTTACGAGAGTGAGACCTGATAGATATGATAAGATAATATTTTTGGTATTTTTATAATAAAGAGAAATAAAGATGCAATGTAAAATAAACGGCAATAGAATAGCTAAGTGTTGGAAGATTAAAATGATGGAAAATAGACCCCGGGGCCATAGGTTTCACTAGTGGCTTCTCTCAAAAGCATAAGTATTACGGTGGGTGAACAAATTACTGTCGAGCAATTGATAGAATTGAGCATAGTTATGAGAATATCTAGGTATGACCATGTATATAGGCATCACGTCCGTGACAAGTAGACCGACTCCTGCCTGCATCTACTACTATTACTCCACACATCGACCGCTATCCAGCATGCATCTAGAGTATTAAGTTCACAAGAACGGAGTAACGCTTTAAGCAAGATGACATGATGTAGAGGGATAAACTCATGCAATATGATATAAACCCCATCTTGTTATCCTCGATGGCAACAATACAATACGCGCCGTTTCCCTTTCTGTCACTGGGATCGAGCACCGCAAGATTGAACCCAAAGCTAAGCACTTCTCCCATTGCAAGAAAGATCAATCTAGTAGGCCAAACCAAACTGATAATTCGAAGAGACTTGCAAAGATAACCAATCATACATAAAATAATTCAGAGGAGATTCAAATATTGTTCATAGATAAACTTGATCATAAACCCACAATTCATCGGTCTCGACAAACACATCGCAAAAGAAGATTACATCAAATAGATCTCCAAGAGAATCGAGGAGAACTTTGTATTGAGATCCAAAGAGAGAGAAGATGCCATCTAGCTAATAACTATGGACCCGAAGGTCTGAGGTAAACTACTCACACATCATCGGAGAGGCTATGGTGTTGATGTAGAAGCCCTCCGTGATCAATGCCCCCTCCGGTGGAGCGCCGGAAAAGGCCCCAAGATGGGATCTCACGGGTACAGAAGGTTGTGGCGGTGGAATTAGGTTTTCGTGGATGCCTCTGATGGTTTGGGGGTACGTAGGTATATATAGGAGGAAGAAGTACGTTGGTGGAGCAACATGGGCCCCACGAGGGTGGAGGGCGCGCCTGGGGGGGGGGGTAGGCGCGCCCCCCTGCCTCGTGCTCTCCTTGTTGATTTCTTTACGTGGACTCCAAGTCCTCTGGATCACGTTTGTTCCGAAAATCACGTTCCCGAAGGTTTCATTCCGTTTGGACTCCGTTTGATATTCTTTTTCTGCGAAACACTGAAATAGGCAAAAAAACAGCAATTTGGGCTGGGCCTCCGGTTAATAGGTTAGTCCCAAAAAATAATATAAAAGTGTATAATAAAGCCCATTAAACATCCAAAACAGAATATAATATAGCATGGAACAATAAAAAATTATAGATACGTTGGAGACGTATCAAGCATCCCCAAGCTTAATTCCTACTCGTCCTCGAGTAGGTAATGATAAAAACAGAATTTTTGATGTGGAATGCTACTTAGCATAATTTCAATGTAGTTCTTCTTATTGTGGCACGAATGTTCAGATTCAATATGATTCAAGATAAAAGTTTAATGTTGACATAAAAACAATAATACTTCAAGCATGCTAACCAAGCAATTATGTCTTATCAAAATAACATAGCCAAAGCAAGTTTTCCCTACAAAATCATATAGTCTGGCTATGCTCCATCTTCACAACACAAAATATTCATATCATGTACAACCCCGGTTTTAGCCAAGCAATTGGTTCATACTTTTTAACGCGCTTCAGCCTTTTCAACTTTTACGCAATACGTGAGCGCAAGCCATGGATGTAGAACTATGGTGGAATAAGGTATAATGATAGGGGTTATATGGGAAGACAAAAAAGGAGAAAGTCTCACATCGACGAGGCTAATCAAAGGGCTATGCAGATGCCCATCAATTGATGTCAATGCAAGGAGTAGGGATTGCCATGCAACGGATGCACTAGAGCTATAAGTGTATGAAAGCTCAAACAAAAGAAACTAAGTGGGTGTGCATCCAACTTGCTTGCTCACGAAGACCTCGGGCATTTGAGGAAGCCCATCATTGGAATATACAAGCCATGTTCTATAATGAAATTTCCCACTATTATATGAAAGTCACAAAATGAGAGACTCTCTGTCATGAAGATCATGGTGCTACTTTGAAGCACAAGTGTGGTAAAAGGATAGTAACATTGTCCCTTCTCTCTTTTTCTCTCATTTTTTTAATTTGGGCCTTTTTTTCATGGCCTTTTTTTAATTTAGTCCGGAGTCTCATCTCGACTTGTGGGGGAATCATAGTCTCCATCATCATTTCCTCACTTGGGACAATGCTCTAATAATGATGATCATCACACTTTTATTTACTTACAACTCAAGAATTACAACTCGATACTTAGAACAAGATATGACTCTATGTGAATGCCTCCGGCGGTGTACCGGCATATGCAATGAATCAAGAGCGACATGTATGAAAGAATTATGAACGGTGGCTTTGCCACGAATACGATGTCAACTACATGATCATGCAAAGCAATATGACAATGATGGAGCGTGTCATGATAAACGAAACGGTGGAAAGTTGCATGGCAATATATCTCAGAATGGCTATGGAAATTCCATAATAGGTAGGTATGGTGGCTGCTTTGAGGAAGGTATAAGGAGGTTTATGTGTGATAGAGCGTATCATATCATGGGATTTGGATGCACCGGCGAAGTTTGCACCAACTCTCAAGGTGAGAAAGGGCAATGCACGGTACCGAAGAGGCTAGAAAATTGCAGAAAGGTAAGTGTGCGTATAATCCATGGACTCACATTAGTCATAAAGAACTCATATACTTATTGCAAAAATTTACTAGCCCTCGAAGCAAAGTACTACTACGCATGCTCCTAGGGGAAGGGTTGGTAGGAGTTAACCATCGCGCGATCCTGACCGCCACACAAAGGATGACAATCAATAAATACCTCATGCTCCGACTTTGTTACATAACAGTTCACCATACGTGCATGCTACGGGAATCACAAACTCCAACACAAGTATTTCTCAATTTCACAATAACTCAACTAGCACAACTATGATATTACCACCTTTATATCTCAAAACAATTATCAAGCATCAAATTTCTCATGATATTATAATTTAAGCAAATTGCCATGCTGTTTTAAGACTCTCAAAATAATATAAGTGAAGCATGAGAGATCAATAGTTTCTATAAAACAAATCCACCACCGTGCTCTAAAAGATATAAGTGAAGCACTAGAGCAAAAACTATATAGCTCAAAAAATATAAGTGAAGCACATAGAGTATTCTAATAAATTCCGATTCATGTGTGTTTCTCTCAAAAGATGTGTACAGCAAGAATTATTGTGGTAAACTAAAAATCAAAGACTCAAATCATACAAGACGCTCCAAGCAAAACACATATCATGTGGTGAATAAAACTATAGCTCCAAGTAAAGTTACCGATGGAAGTAGACGAAAGAGGGGATGCCTTCCGGGGCATCCCCAAGCTTTGGCTTTTTGGTGTCCTTAGATTATCTTGGGGTGCCATGGGAATCCCCAAGCTTAGGCTCTTGCCACTCCTTGTTCCATAATCCATCAAATCTTTTACCCAAAACTTGAAAACTTCACAACACAAAACTTAGCAGAAAATCTCGTGAGCTCCGTTAGCGAAAGAAAACAAAACACCACTTCAAGGTACTGTAATGAACTCATTATTTATTTATATTGGTGTTAAACCTACTGTATTCCAACTTCTCTATGGTTTATAAACTCTTTTACTAGCCATAGATTCATCAAAATAAGCAAACAACACACGAAAAACAGAATCTGTCAAAAACAGAACAGTCTGTAGTAATATGTAACTAACGCAAACTTCTGGAACTCAAAAAAATATACCAAAATAGGACGACCTAGACAATTTGTTTTTTGATCTACTGCAATTGGAATCAGTATTTTATCACGTTCTGGTGATTTTTAACAATTGTTCGTGAACTTAAAGTTTCTGGAATTTTCAGCAAGATCAAATAACTATCACCCAAGAAGATCCTATAGGTTTAACTTGGCACAAACACTAATTAAAACATAAAAACAAATCTAAACAGAGGCTAGATCAAATATTTATTCCTAAACATAATCAAAAAGCAAAAAACTAAAATAAAAAATTGGGTTACCTCCCAACAAGCGCTATCGTTTAACGCCCCTAGCTAGGTATTGATAATTTTAATGATCCTCACAAGAAAGATAGCAATTGAAACATAAACAGAGCATCATAAAACACGTGACGAACACATCTAAGTCTAACATACTTCCTATGCATAGGCATCTTATAGGCAAACAAATTATCAAGGCAAGCAAAAACTAGCATATGCAAGGAAGCGGAAAGAAACAATAGCAATCTCAACAAAACGAGAGGTATTTTAGTAACATGAAAATTTCTACAACCATATTTTCCTCTCTCATAATAATTACATGTAGGATCATAAGCAAATTCAACAATATAGCTATCACAAAACATATTCTCAACACGATCCACATGCATGCAAAGTTGACCCTCTTCCAAAATAGTGGGATTATCATTAACTAAAGTCATGACCTCTCCAAACCCACTTTTAGTATTATTGCAAAAATTATTATCAATCTCATATTCATCATGGGGATTAAATAAATTTTCAAGATCATAAGAAGAATCACCCCAATCATGATCATTGCAACAAGTAGTAGACATAGCAAAACTAGCATCCCCAAGCTTAGGGTTTTGCATATAATTAGCACAATTGACATCAAGAGAATTTATAGTAAAATCATTGCAGTCATGCTTTTTATCGAAGGAACTACCAAGTATAGGTGCAATAGCAACGATCTCATGTTTAACGTAAGGAACTATAGCAAATTCATCTTCATAAATATTGGCATCATGGCCACAAGGATAGCAAGCATCATGTTCATCAAGGGATATTTCAATGAAATCATCGGAATCATAATTATCTATAGATTCGTGCATCTCATTATTTTCTTTAGAACCAACGGTCATTCTCTCAATAAATTCTTTGACATAGACATTATGAGCATAGTTTTCATAGCAATATTCAAGTATGTCAAAATTTTCAGATTTGTAAAGAGTAATATGATACTTTTCAATCAAAGAAGCAACTTCATAAGAACCCTTAAAAGCAACAAATTCTTCAATTTGTTTGATATCATGGTAGCTATAAACACCCTTTGCATAAGAAGATAAGATTTCATTTTCATTAAACTCACATAGGTAGGGGAGGTGCTTTTTAGGGTTCTTAGAGCAACAAGTAATATCACAAATTTCACAAAGATTCCAAGCATAACACATCAATTTATTTATTTGATTCCATAAGAGTCTCCCTTTTTCAGACAAACGGTGACGCACAAAATGAGCATGCTCATCTAAAGATTTCCCATTAACTAGGCTAGTTGGGGTTTCAGCACGAGCGCATAAGGATCGAAGATGATCCAAGTAGAACACTTTAAGTGGATCTATAACAATAGACTTTTAGCAAGCAAAGATGCAAGCAAATAGAAGGCACATGGTAACACAAGCAAACAATAGATCTGGCGAGAAAAAGGCAAACGGAAAGAGAGGGCGAATAAAACGGCAAGGGTGAAGTGGGGGAGAGGAAAACGAGAGGCAAATGCCAAATAATGTAATGCGAGGGATAAGAGTTTGTGATGGGAACTTGGTATGTCTTGACTTGTGCGTAGACTCCCCGGCAACGGTGCCATAAATCCTGCTTGCTACCTCTTGAGCACTGTGTTGGTTTTCCCTTGAAGAGGAAAGGGTGATGCAGTAAAGTAGCGTAAGTATTTCCCTCAGTTTTTGAGAACCAAGGTATCAATCCAGTAGGTGACCATGCTAGAATCCCACGCACCTACACAAACAAATAAGAACCTCGCAACCAACGCGATAAAGGGTTGTCAATCCCTTCACAGTCACTTACGAGAGTGAGATCTGATATATATGATAAGATAATATTTTTGGTATTTTTATAATAAAGAGAAATAAAGATGCAAAGTAAAATAAACGGCAATAGAAACCGCTAAGTGTTGGAAGATTAAAATGATGGAAAATAGACCCGGGGGCCATAGGTTTCACTAGTGGCTTCTCTCAAAAGCATAAGTATTACGGTGGGTGAACAAATTACTGTCGAGCAATTGATAGACTTGAGCATAGTTATGAGAATATCTAGGTATGATCATGTATATAGGCATCACGTCCGTGACAAGTAGACCGTCTCCTGCCTGCATCTACTACTATTAGTCCACACATCGACCGCTATCCAACATGCATCCAGAGTATTAAGTTCATAAGAACGGAGTAACGCTTTAAGCAAGATGACATGATGTAGAGGGATAAACTCATGCAATATGATATAAACCCCATCTTGTTATCCTCGATGGCAACAATACAATACGTGTCGTTTCCCTTTCTGTCACTGGGATCGAGCACCGCAAGATTGAACCCAAAGCTAGGCACTTCTCCCATTGCAAGAAAGATCAATCTAGTAGGCCAAACCAAACTGATAATTCGAAGAGACTTGCAAAGATAACCAATCATACATAAAAGAATTCAGAGGAGATTCAAATATTGTTCATTAATAAACTTGATCATAAACCCACAATTCATCGGTCTCGACAAACACACCGCAAAAGAAGATTACATCAAATAGATCTCCAAGAGAATCGAGGAGAACTTTGTATTGAGATCCAAAGAGAGAGAAGAAGCCATCTAGCTAATAACTATGGACCCGAAGGTCTGAGGTAAACTACTCACACATCATCGAAGAGGCTACGGTGTTGATGTAGAAGCCCTCCGTGATCAATGCCCCCTCCGGCGGAGCGCCGGAAAAGGCCCCAAGATGGGATCTCACGGGTATAGAAGGTTGCGGCGGTGGAATTACGTTTTCGTGGATGCCTCTGATGGTTTGGGGGTATGTAGGTATACGTAGGAGGAAGAAGTACGTCGGTGGAGCAACGTGGGCCCCACGAGGGTGGAAGGCGCGCCTGGGGGGGTAGGCGCGCCCCCTGCCTCGTGCTCTCCTCGTTGATTTCATTACGTGGACTCCAGGTCCTCTGGATCACGTTTGTTCCGAAAATCACGTTCCCGAAGGTTTCATTCCGTTTGGACTCCGTTTGATATTCTTTTTCTGCGAAACACTGAAATAGGCAAAAAATAGCAATTTGGGCTGGGCCTCCGGTTAATAGGTTAGTCCCAAAAAATAATATAAAAGTGTATAATAAAACCCATTAAACATCCAAAACAGAATATAATATAGCATGGAACAATAAAAAATTATAGATACGTTGGATACGTATCACATACCGGTCCAGGGATGACACTTAAGCACAGAGACTTGACCGTCTGAGGTCGGGTCGCTACAAGATGGTATCAGAGCACATGTTGACTGTAGGACGTGACCCCTAGAAACTGGCAAGCCCATAGGAAATATTTTTTTCTAAAACTTCATTTTCAAAAAGATCTTTTACCTCTCTTCTCTTCTGAGCTTATTCAAATATTCCCCTTTTAGTGAGACCATACCCCTTTCCCCTTATGACCACACGAAGATTCGACCGATGAGACCACTCCAAGAAGTACAAGATATCGGACAACTAAGACCACTCCGGAATGAAGAGGATTTTACCGTGCAATATAATGGAAACTACAAACAGTTGGAGACTCCGAAGACTAGGAGAATTTGAAGGCTCTGAAGAATTCCAAAATTGGTATGACCTAAGAAGGTTACCCTTATGGAACTTGTCAGACCATTGAAGCTGCCAATACCCGAGATCAAGGTGTGTTGAAGAAAGACCGGAACATGGAGCATTAAAAACTCAAAGTTTTTGTCAAGAAAACCCTAATGGAGGAGATATCAACTATGGAATGATAGCTCATGGCAATGACATGGGCATAGACACGGCTATCCATGATGTTATCACCCGCTTATGCTATTGTCACCATGCTGAGTTAAGCATGCATTTCTTCGAAAGGATTGGATGGTAGAAGGGCAAATGGAGCACCTATCAGCAAAGGACGAAGTTTTAACCTTAGCTGGTGTATCACCAGGATCTGGAGTATTACATCAAGAAGTTTAAGATGGACCTTTAGGAAGCCGTATTTGACAAGGAAGTATTGTGTGAAGAACTTAGGACCCAGAAGCCGAAGTAGCCAAACTGGAGGAACAAAACCTCGAGATACCGGAGATTCGTCAGGAATTAAAGGACAGTAGGACCATGGTTCATGCCAAGGATGTTGAAATCCAGAAGTTTGGAATGCAACTCTTAAAGGACGTCACCAGAGACTTCGTGTCAATAGAGATGATCTGGCAAAAGAACTTGAGAAGGACAAGCACGATCGGAAGAAGCCATCGGAGACATGAACAGGACTTGAAGAGTTTGGTGACTTTGAAGATTTATTGAACTTTAGAAGACCAAACCCCTGTTATATACTTACATTAGATGCGACGATTGTGAGCTGTCATTTGTTTGATGTTTTTCCGACAGCCACAAATAAAATCTGTCTTTTCAAAACTTTTGTTTGTATTCTGTGTATCCCTCTTCATCTCTCTTATCTCACCCCAAAACCCATGGACCCAATAGAGGATGAATGGAGATGAACTCATATTTTCTGGACCGATAAGTCAATTGGAGACGGACCGATGGATTCAGAACATGGAAGATCACATGAGGAATAACTCTATGGCCAGAAAGGATATGGCCCAGCATGCTCTTCAGTGCTTTGAAAGAGGTGCTGCTACTTGGTGGATGATGTACCAAACTATCAATGGATGGCAAAGAGTAACCACTTGGGAAGAATTTAAGTTGACTTTGCCAAAGTCTCGGTTTGTGTCCCAGAAATTGAAGCCTTATGGAAAGGATATGAAGAAACTTTGTGCATCCATGCTCTGTGGAGAAATAGGACACAGCCATAAAGAACACAAGGGTGAATGCCCTAATTGTGAAGGAAGTCACCCAGCTGAAGAATGCCCAACTAGGCAGATTACTTGTTTCCTTGTGTGAATGGACTACCCACTACCCTGCTCAGTGTCACATTTACCCCATGGTACAAAGAACCGTACATCAGAAGAAAAAAGTAAAGAAAGGAGCCCTTATGGAAATTTTAGAAGAACCCACCGAAGCCCAACCGGCCCACCTCCGCACCGCCTCGCCCGTCGTCCCCGTGCGGGACTCCGCTCGGAGTCCGCCGCCGCGGCACCATGAGCGCCCGGGACTCCGCCTCCCGAGGCCGAGCTCCCCCTTTATAAGCTACACCCGGGGCTCCCCTAGACCCCGTCCGCCGCCGCCGCCCGCGTAACCGCGCCGCCGCCGCTCCACTCGCCGCCGACGCCCGCACCTGCGCGTCACCCTGCCTGCTCACCG
>NC_057796.1:289556641-289604603 GCF_018294505.1 Triticum aestivum
CACCGCCACCGCGCCGCTCCCCGCCGCCGTAGCCACCGCCTCGCTGCCGCGCCGGAGCTGCCGTCCCGTCCCGCTGACCTCGCCGAAGAACGCCGCCGTTGCCAGATCTGCCGCCGGCTTATTTCGCTCGAGCCGGTAAAACCGATAAAACCGACCGGTTTTTCCTTTTTTATTAGTTTAGGTTTTTCTTTTAAAAAATCGATCGGTTAGTTATTTAGTGGACGTTCGTTCGATAGGATTTTTGTTTTTCTTTTTAATTTCGGCCAGGGACCCATCGGTGAATATTTTATTTACAGATTAGCCCCTGATTTTCAAACGATCATTACTTTTTGCTAGTTAGTCGGAATTTGATGAAACCAACGCCCACTTCTTCGTTATGAACCCCTCTATCCAGATAATCAACTTAAACATGTTTTTGAAAGTTTAAAATTTTATTTCAAAACAGATTTGTATTCAAACTTCTTTTGTTCATAACTTGAGTTTTATAACTCCGTTTGAGTTGATTCATTTTGCTAATTGAAGCTCTTGACCTAAACTGTCTGATAAGGCCAAATTCACTTAATTTTGGTAATGTTAGAAATTTTTTTCTGTTGCAAGAGTTATTTGCCTGTTTTCGAAGTTTTTCGAGATCTTTTCTTCTATTCTTTCACTTGATTGCGTATGTGTGGTTACTATTGCTTGCTTACGATAGATTGACCGGAGTGTGACGAGTAGAACTATCAGGGGTTATGAGTGCGAATCATCTTCATCAATAGTACGAGGCAAGTTCACACTTTGATCATATCCCTTTCATACCCAGTTTTTAAGCATTAGTTTCACCCTCAAACATTGCATGAGTAGGATGTGATTAATATGTGGGTTTTGGGAAGTAGTTGATGAGGTAGGAACCTATTGTCCTGCATTCAAACCTTGGGAGTTACTTTTACGTCATGCTCATACTGCTACGCTATGCTTGTAGACGTGGATTGGTTTGAGAGAATTCATGAAAGATGTGAGAGATTATTGTTAACTAAGGTTTAACTTAAGGTGGCTACTTTAATACACATCTGAGTGGATTGGTAGGGGCACCCTGTGGATATACCAGTGGACTTGCCCGGACACTTGGGGATATACCAGTGTTGTCCTAGGAGATCCCGGGGAACCCGTGTGATCATCCTATGGTTCGCCAGCCAGGCTCAAAGGGATCATAAGATTATTCATGCTAGAAACTTCCGTGTGCAGCCACAAGCTATTATGGGCTCTAGCATAGTTGAGTATGTTGTATGACCTCTTTCAGTGGTAGGCTAGCAGATGTAGGGGATGTAGGTTGGTACTGTCTACCCGGAGTAAAGAGTTAATGCTTCTGAAAGACTGTGTCTCGGTCATCCGTTTCTCAAACACCATGTAGTGCGAGAAATCCAACGAAGGAGATCGAGTCTTGTGGGGAAAAGTGCGCAAACCTCAGCTGAGTGTACAAACTAATCATGATTAGCCGTGTCCCCGGTTATGGACGTCTTGAGTATCTGGTTCTTGAATTATCATGTTGATCTCAACACTTTATTTAATTAATTTGATTGGGTTAATGATTATTATTTTGGGATTGAGTTGGGGATATACCTTTGTCGGAGTAAATGACCACGGGTAGCCTAACCGACTCCCCCTGGCTCTTTGAAAATTATCAGGCCGTTCAGGCCTTCAAGCATACAAAGCCTAGGGCCGCCTTCCCCCGGCCGGCTACCCCCGGGGCCGACTCCCAGAAGGCGATCCAGCCCCAGAAACCTCCTCCAAGAAAGATACGAGATGGCCGACTCCGGGAAGCCGGCCCCAAGAAGACCGACTCTCGGAAGCCGGCTACGAAGAAAGCCGGCTCCCGGAAGCCGGCCAAGATTGCACCCACCAAGACTGAACCCTCATAGCGGCGGTACGATGGGGTGTGGCCACAGTACAGCCCACTACCCCCGATTCCCGGAGCAGGCGTGGCCACAGGGCGCCGTACGGGCCAGCCATCCCCCGTCTGGCGCGGCACTGTAGCCATGTTGGCCTCGATGTCACCCACGACAGGTGCCAGAACGGCCCGCGGGCGGCGGGCCCCTTTGCCAGAGAGACATCTGAAGACGGCCCGGCCTCCTCGAGTTGGCCAGGGATGTGGCCGGCTCCCAATAGCCGGCTACCTCCGTCCCTCGAAGCATGCGCCCCATTAAGGAGACAAGACGAGGTAAGGCTATAGTAAGAGCTCGCAAGGCGGCGACACTGTTGCCACGCTTACCTCGACAAAGCCCTCGTCATCAGAGGCGAGGCAACAGTAACCAGCCGCCGACAAAGCCCCCATGCGGTGGGGCCGGCGTGCCGGCCGAGAAGCCGGCAGCCGGCGGGACCCACCAGTCGGCGGGCCCCAATGACCGGCGGAGAAGCCGGCGAGCGTAGACACTGACGGCTGGGACCCGCGCCCAGTCGGATTACCATTGTACCCCTGGGGGTAGGCCTATATAAACCCCCCGGGACACCCATGCAAAGGGTTGATCTCATCGAGTTACACACACCACCTAGAGAAAAAGGGAGAGCGAGCCTTGCCCTTCTTCCTCTAGCCAGACAGCTCGAGGAGCACTTGTAGCCACTTGTATTGATCTAGTGATCATGCGGAGACCCCGCAGAGCAGGACTAGGGGTGTTATCTCCACGGAGAGCCCCGAACCTGGGTAAGATTCGCCGGCGTGCATGTCTTCGCCTCATCCCATTTCCAGGCACCGGCGACGTCTTACTGGCTCCCACAATGATAAGCCACCCGTTGGCATATGTCGCACCTACCATCTGACAACCTTCTCAATGATTTCAACAAACTTTGTAGTTAAATAAAATATATGCCTTTGCAGTAGGGAAAAATGGCTTTTCGCAAAAACATGTTAACCATAGAGCCTCCACCAGCCAAATATGCATGTAGTGATAGTCATTATTCAGCATTGCTCTAAAGTGTGAAATTGCCAGTACATTCAATGCACTGACCCTTTGTGGCTGCAACGTCTCATGTTGCAGGATTCTTACGACGAGTAAGTGATACGTTAGGGTTATGATTTCTACACTCAACTTTGTCGTTGGTGTTGATGGGAATCCACAACCTTGTTGTTACTTCTGCTATTTGGATTGAGGTAATAGTATTTACATTACTTTATACATGTGATTTACCTCTGTTATAAATCCTCGAGTACTGTGTGTGTCAGCATACCGATCCAGGGATGACACTTAAGCACAGAGACTTGACCGTCTGTGGTCGGGTCGCTACACTGTCATGGCCATGCAACCTTTCTTATGAGTAATTGCATCCTATTTGGTGTGCTAGCTCAAAATAAGATTGTGGGTGCTGGCGGGCGCTAAGCACTTGGGTTCTTTAATGCACAATGAGCTCAAGCAACCGGCGGTAGTGATGTTTGCCTTGATTGGCATTTCTTACAATATTTCTCTCTTTAATTAATGAAATGGCAAGCCATTTGCCTTGTTTCAAAGAAAATCTGATGGTCACTACCAAGATGAAAAGGGCAACAACATCTAACTCAAGCTTACAAAAGGTTCAAAAGCCCAAGGATTAATTTTTCATCAGGTTTAGACAAAACCCAGACTTAACATGGCAATAACATCTAACCCAGCCATTGTTTTTGGCAGTCACAAACAAATGGATCAGTCTGATCCATAAAATCAACATCATGTGCCAAAAAGTTTACTGGAATATGACCACAAGTTGTTGTAGATAGAAGTCGAGCGCGTTCAGAAGCCCATTTGTCCACCTAAAACTTCCTTTTTTGCTGTTCAACATATCCATCCATGAGAAATTTCTTGTTGAAAAACTTAAGCCTCATTGACAATAGTAACCTCGCATTCAACAGGAAGAATGTGACCAAGCATCTATTTGCCTGGTTGGATGCATATGTTTCCATCGCTATTTTCCTCAAACAAATGTTATGAGAACTAAGAAAATCCCGGTGCTTATTACGCCACAAATTGGTTATATATTTTTCTCCATGTGTTAGTGCCTACGTAGACATGAAGATTGAAAACAGTTAAGGTCTAAAAAAAGAGTATGTCGAAAGAGCGACAACTGAATGGTAAGTCTAATACAATATATATGGGCTTTCAATGTGCATGAAATAATCACCTTTATATACAAATTATCCTGACATGGAAAGCATCGCAACAAGCCAATAATTGTGTTCAGATCAATACTAAACGTTCTGATATATAGGATCTTGACAGAATCCAGCACCATTGATGGGCTATCGATAGACGAACTCTTCATTGAGCATATAACATAATATTAGTATCCAAAATGTACTCCAAGATGATATAAAACTCATGTACACAAATGAAAAATGTAGCTTATCATTACAAAAGTGTAGATGATAATATAGAGTACCTGAATAAGTGTGGAGCCAAACACCATCTTGTGAAATTTAGACGGATCACGAATGACACCCAAGGTCTCCAATTTAGGCGCAAAGACGACAATTATTTGAGAAGCTATATAACAATAATCAAGGAGCAACCTTTGAAGTGAAGGGGCATCTTCGATGATGAGCTGATGTCATTAAAAACAAATTCCAATGCTTTTAAGGTGAGGCGACTTTATTTGGAGACAATCGATACAGATTTCTATTCCCAAAAAACAATCAACAAGCGCTCCAGGCACTACAAAAAACCACTTCCGTGATGATATGTGTTTGTCACAGTAGGTCACGTTTTCTGTCATGCATGTACATCCATGACGATTTTATGACAAAATCAAGATAGTCATTGATACGTCCATTTTGCATCATGTTTTCTTACTATTATTTATAATGCTTTTATCCATAATAATTCTTTTTGGAGTAATTCTAATGCCTTTTCTCTCATAATACGCAAGGTATACACAAAGAGGGAGAATTTCCGCAGCTCGAAATCTGGATCTGGAAAAGCTACGTCAGGCCACCTATTCTGCACAACTCCAAACAAGCTGAAACTTCACGGAGATTTTTTATGAACTATATCATGAATATTGGAGCAAATAACTACGAGAGGGGGCCCACCAGGTGGGCACAACCCACCTGGGCGCGCCAGGGAGCCCAGGCGCGCCCTCGTGGGTTGTGCTCAGCTAGGCCTACCTCCGGTGCCCATCTTCTGGTATATAGGTCATTTTGACCTAGAAAAAAGAAGGAGAGGACTTTCGGGATGGAGCGCCGCCATCTTGAGGTGGCACTTGGGCAGGAGCACTTTTGCCCTCCGGCGGAGCGATTCCGCCGGGGGAACTTCCCTCCTGGAGGGGGAAATCATCGTCATCATCATCACCAACAACTCTCCCATCTTGGGGAGGGAAATCTTCATCAAACCCTAGTTCATCTGTTGTGTTCAGTCTTGTTACCGGAACTATAGATTGGTGCTTGTGGGTGACTAGTAGTGTTGATTACATCTTGTAGTTGATTACTATATGGTTTGTTGGTGGAAGATTATATGTTCAGATCCAATATGCTATTTAATACCCCTCTGATCTTGAGCATCATTATCATTTGTGAGTAGTTACTTTTGTTCTTGAGGTTACGGGATAAATCATGTTGCAAGTAATCATGTGACTTGATATGTGTTCGATATTTTGATAGTATGTATGTTGTGATTCCCTTAGTGGTGTCATGTGAACGTCGACTACATGACACTTCACCCTATTTTGGCCTAGGGGAATGCATTGTGGAGTAGCAATTAGATGATGGGTTGTGAGAGTGACAGAATCTTAAACCCCAGTTTATGCGCTATTCCTCTAGGGACCGATTGGATCCAAAAGTTTAATGCTATGGTTAGAATTTATTCTTTATACTTTTCTCATAGTTGCGGATGTTTGCGGGAGGGTTAATCATAAGTAGGAGGTTTGTTCAAGTAAGAACAACAGCTAAGCGCCGGTCCACCCACATATCAAATTATCAAAGTACCTAACATGAATTAAACCAACATGATGAAAGTTACTAGATGAAAATCCCGTGTACCCTCAAGAACGCTTTGCTTATCATAAGAGACCGTTTTGGCCTGTCCTTTGCCTCAAAAGGATTGGGCTACCTTGCTGCACTTTTGTTATTACTATCATTACTTGCCCGTTACAAATTTCTTGCTATCAAACTACTCAGTTACTTGCAATTTCAGCACTTGCAGACATTAACTTGCTGAAAACCACTTGTCATTTCCTTCTGCTCCTCGTTGGGTTCGACACTCTTACTTATCGAAAAGAGCTACAATTGATCCCCTATACTTGTGGGTCATCAAGGCTATTTTCTGGCACCGTTGCCGGGGAGTGAAGCGCCTTTGGTAAGTGAAATTTGGTAAGGAAACATTTACATAGTGTGCTGAAATTTATTGTCACTTGTTACTATGGAAAACAATCCTTTGAGGGGTTTGTTCGGGGTATCTTCACCTCGACCGGAACCACAATTAGCTACCCCTCAACCTACTGCACATACTGAAAACATTTAATATGAAATTCCTTCGGGTATGATAGAACAACTGCTAGCTAATCCTTATGCAGGAGATGGAACCGAACATCTTGATATGCACTTGATATATGTAGAACAAATTTGTGGATTGTTCAAGCTTGCAGGTTTACCTGGAGATGAAGTTATGAAAAAGGTTTTCCCTTTATCTTTGATGGGAAAAGCATTGGCATGGTATAGGCTATGCGATGATATTGGATCTTGGAATTGGAATCGTTTCAAATTGGAGTTCCACCAAAAAAATTATCCTATGCATCTAGTTCATCGTGATCGGAATTATATATATAATTTTTGGCACCCCAATCATGAGCTCTCAAGAGAAATTATTATCCAGAACTTTTATGCTCGGCTTTCTCGTAATGATCAAACCATGCTTGATACTTCTTGTGCTGGTTCTTTTATGAAGAAGACTATTGAATTCAAGTGGGATCTTTTGGAAAAATTTAACGCAACTCTAAATATTGGGAACTCGACAAAGGTAAAGAGTCAGGTATTAAACTTAAGTATGACTGTGTTAAATCTTTTATGGATACCGATGCTTTTCAAAAGTTTAGACTAAATATTGACTTGACTCTGAGATAGTAGCCTCCTTTTTTGAATCATTTGCTACTCATGTTGATCTCCCTAAAGAGAAGTAGTTTAAATATCACCCACCTATTAAAGAAGAAATCAAAGAACCAGTACCAGTTAAAGAAGAAACTATACTTTACAATATTGATCCAGTTGTTCCTCCTACTTATATTGAGAAACCACCTTTCCCTGCTAGGATAAAGGAACATGCTAAAGTTTCGACTGTGGTCAACAAAAGCTATATTAGAACACCTAAACCTGATGAACAAATTAAAGTACTCCCTCCGTAAACTAATATAAGAGTGTTTAGAACACTAAAGTAGTGATCTAAACGCTCTTATATTAGTTTACAGAGGGAGTAGAACCTAGTATTGCTATGGTTAAAGATATCTTGGAAGAAGATATGGATGGGCATGTTATTTACTTCTGTGAAGAAGCTGCTAGAATTGCCAAACCTGATAAAAGGGATAAACATAGACCTGTTGTTGGCATGCCCATTGTCTCAGTTAAAATAGGAGATCACTGTTATCATGGTTTATGTGACATATGTGCTAGTGTGAGTGCTATTCCTTACACCTTATATCAGGAAATTATGAATGACATAGCACCCGCAGAGATAGAAGAAATAGATGTTACTATTAAACTTGCTAATAGAAACACTATATCACCAATTGGGATTGTTAGAGATGTTGAAGTCTTTTGTGGGAAAATAAAATACCCTACTGATTTTCTTGTTCTTGGTTCCCCACAAGATGACTTTTGTCCCATTATCTTTGGTAGACCTTTCTTGAACACCGTTAATGCTAAGATAGATTGCGAGAAACAAAATATCGGTGTTAGTTTTAGTGATGAGTCTCATGAGTTTAATGTTTCCAAGTTTAGTAAAAAGCTTCATGAAAAAGAATTGCCTAGTAAGGATGAATTAATTGGTCTTGCTTCTATTGCTGTACCACCTACTGATCCTTTAGAACAATATTTGCTAGACCATGAAAATGATTTTCATATGCATGTAAGAAATGAAATAGATAAGATTTTATTTGAACAACGTCCTCTGCTTAAACACAATTTTCCTATTGAAACTCTAGGAGGACCTCCTCCACCTAAAGGCGATCCTGTGTTTGAATTAAAACAATTTCCAGACACTTTGAAATATGCTTATCTTGATGAAAAGAAGATATATCCTGTTATTATTAGTGCTAACCTTTCAGAACATGAAGAAGAAAGATTATTGAAAGTTCTAAGGAAGCACCGAGCTGCTATTGGATATACTGTGGATGATTTAAAGGGCATTAGCCCACTGTATGTTAGCACAAAGTTAATATGGAAACTGATGCTAAACCCGCTGTTGATCACCAACGTCAGTTAAATCCAAAAATGAAGGAAGTGGCAAGAACAGAAATATTAAAACTTCTGGAAGCAGGTATAATCTATCCTATAGCTGATAGTAGATGGGTAAGTTCTGTTCATTGTGTCCCTAAGAAAGGAGGTATAACTGTTGTTCCTAATGATAAGAATGAACTTATTCCACAAAGAATTGTTACAGGTTCACTCGTACGCGTCGGTGCTATACAAACGGTTTTAACCCTTTCCGCGACGGCATTTGGAACCGTCGCCAAGTGAGTGTGGGCGATAGGGGGGTCCTTCCCACATGACCCAGAAATCATCGGGGATAGGCCCTCTTGGGACACCAAATGAGCTCATGTGCGATCGGGCGAGGCATCGAAACCCAATCATTTTCGTAGGTATGTACATCCCACATGGTGAATCCCAGAAAAACATTTCCGTAGGTATGTATATCACACACAGTCAATCCAAGGAATACGTTTCCATTCGTATGTACATCCCACACAGTCAATCCAGGGAAAACGTTTTCGTTCTTATGTACATCCCACACAGTCAATCCAGGGAAAACGTTTTCGTTAGTATGTACATCCCACACAGTTTTATGTGTAGGCTCGTGTGTGAAAGGTGTAACTGTCACACATGCTCTGCCTTGGTTAACTGTTTGCTTTTATCAACTACATCACACACAATTTGATGAAGAAAACTTTGTGGCATTGGGCTATCCATCACAAGCGCCTTTACTTCTACAACCGTTTGCAAAGTTCCATGACACATTTAGCAGGTTTATTAGTTTACAATTAATAATTCCAGTATTCCGCAAATTCACATTTCATATCGAACAGCTGTTTGCCAATTTCATATCTGGCACATAAATATATCATAATATCACAGTACGATAGCTACATGAAAATAGCACAGTACAACATATAGCTAGTTCAACTTCATAAGAACAATATATTCATTTCCATAATCGAGATCATCCAAGCTCGTCTTATCCACCTCTGTTTTCAGTTCAAGAACCTGTTTTGCACTGGCCAACTAGGAAAGTGCCTCCTCCTTCGCCAACACCATCTTAGAAAAGTCTGATTTAAAAAATCTGAGTTCATTCTCCACCTTCCTATTTTTATCCCCCATCTTCAAATATTCTTCAGGGTTGATAACACTTTCTCTAAGCCTACGTATGTTATGTTCCTCATACATGCTCCAGAGCTTCGCTAGGCACATCTTCAAAGACGGTGGCCAGTCTTGATCAACCCACTCCAAGTAAGAACACTTCCGTTCATCCTATAATATTTAAAACTAGATCAGTAACAATTGTAGGGGAAATGGGTTTATAGCAACATAGAAAACCACCAATGCTTATTTTGAAAAATTGAAGAAACATGTTAATTATGTCATATCTTCTCAAAAGATCAATGTGCAAATGAATTAATTTCTACTGAGACAACAACCAAATTCTGGAACATCAGAAGCTATAATTAACTACAACAACGCTGCAAGTTCTTACTCATGTACAATAAATAAAAAATTGAACATTTTATGAGGAAGGTAAATATAACTGCAATAGCATAGCGACCGTGTTTGGATGACAGCAAATTGATACTAAAAGGTGTGTACATGCACAAATTTAGTAACATAGAACTAATAGCACTAAGGCCGTCCACTATGTATGCCAAAACTGGTGTAGAGACAACTGTTGCTACATCTCGCACCGGTGCCCTGCACTGGCGAGCCGATGCAGCGAAAAAAAATCAGGGACCCGGACTCCAGAGCACCTAGTTGCTCCAATGCCCAGTTCCTTCGTGCCATAAAGATTTAGTATTTTACTGCTTGGCTGGTCGGATGTGTGGACCAAAGTTGGCTACACAAACTGCTGAAGCGGTGCCAAATAATTTTCTAATGGCACCGCTTATGAGATGGCAACAATTTTAGATACTAGGTACAAACTGTGACACTGTCTTAGGATGCGTTTGGTTGAAGGTGTGGTATGAATGGGTTGGGACTGTGACAGTGTCTGAATCACATCTAACAAATGATTTGTAACAACGAAAGAGGTTCTAACCTTCTCTGCACATGCCAAAAACTTCCTCCCACTATCCACAGATTCAAACGCAACTAGCTTCACGCATGGAGATTGATGGTGACAACGAGCAGATAGATCTTCAGCCACCCCCACTCCATTCGTTGCCACTGATGGTCCTAGGGCGTTACAAGAGGAAGAAATGACTCAAATTGACCGCCGGGTAAAAATCCTTCATTCCAAGTCATAGCCCGAGAGAGAGAGAAGAGAGGCATACCCGAGTGGTGAAGGAGTTGTCGCCGGAGGAGGAACCGCTGGAGAGGTCATTGAAGAAGACCATGGCGACCCCGGCGGTAGGATGCGAGACGGCGAGAGTGAGGAAGCGGCTATAGCTTAGGAAGGAAGGAAGGAAGGAGGAAACAGGGGAAATGTGACTTGTGGTCGGGGAGAAAAGGGGGTGGGGAAGGGGGGAGGGGGCGGGGGTAGATATTTTGGCGGTAGGCCAAAATTTTCGAAATGTGGAGGGAAACTTTGCGCGCGGTGCCGCTGGACCATTCACTTTGAACGATTGTGTGCATCGTAGACGATTCTTCTGCTTTACGCACATGGGATGAGTTTGATCATTCTAATTTTGGTGGAAATTTCCCCGGGTACGTCATTGCATAATTTAACATCGCTTGCTAATTTGGGCACACAAAAGAGCGTACAGCAGACAGACCACACTTACTGAATCGAGCAATTTTAGTAATTAAACAGAGCTAGTTGACCTAAACATTGCTCTAACAAAAGACCAGCATTAAAAACAAAGCCTAAGTACGCATAATTTTAACAAATCCACAACCGCGCCGGCCTATGCATCGCCGGTGTGAGATGAGACATCGATGACTTGTCTTGGCGACATGCCGCCGTTGGTGGAGTCCGCGTCCCCCTGCTGAAGTCGACCACATCCTCGTCCTCGTCGTCAGTGCCACCCTCAAGGTTGTACTACTCGTAGCAGTGGATGCGCCAGAGCTCACGTTGGTACTCCACCGCCGATTCCTCGACGGACAGACTTTTCTCTACCTCGACCTCGGCCATGCGCAACTCCTCTTCCCATCGCTCCTCGATCTCCACCGCCTCCTGCATCTCCAGCTCCCGCTCGGCGACCTCATGAGGAAGCAGGTGCTCCATGGCCACCGCCGCCTTTTCGGACATGGGTTGCATGCTGGAGTCCGAGGTGACCTGGAATATCTTGGCGTGTGCATCCTTGATCTTGGCATGGATGGCCTTGACCTGGGCCAGGGCCACATGGGCGGCATGGACGGCAGCTTGAGCGCTAACGGCGTTTGTAGCCGCCATCGCAGCAGCAGCTGCAGCCGTCTCGGCTACTGTAGCTGCCCTGTCGGCTACCGCAGACGCCCTCTCGGCGGAAGCAGCGGCGCTCAATGCGGATGCGGCGACACTCTTGACGTAGGCGGTCGCGCTCTCGGCGCAGGCGGCGCCGCTCGGGGGGGGGGGGGACGCAGCCATCGTACGGGCCTTCACGAAGCATTTCCACGGTGTCATCTTTGCAGGAAGAGGGTGCAGGAATGGGGATCGAGATTCGTGGATTCGGGGGTTGCCGACACTGGAGCAGACGAGCCGGTGAAGCTTAACGAGGGAGACTTAAATAGACCGAGATATTTTCATCGCAAACGGTTCCTAGAAAACAACTATGTAGATATTTTATATTAGCTGTGAAAGACGAATTTGGAGTAAAGTGGCAACGGATGGTGTTTTAAATGAACGACAAATTTTGTAGTACTAATACAACTGTCATGTCAAAATTTGGAAAATTTCAGGGGTAATTTGAACTTTTAAGACATTTAAGTGATTTTCTAGCCATTTAATGACCGTAATTGAAATTTGAACTACATGTACATGCAATAGGTAACAATAACGGTTTGAATAGTCATATTTTGTGTACTTGTGTGCGATTTAATTCCATGTGCAGTAAATTGGAAGGATTTTTCAAACATATTGGCATAATGGCTATGACACAATTAAGCATGGAGTGCCATGGCATTTAAATTCCAAAAAAATAAAAAATATCAGAAACGCATGAAACCTTGCTTGACGTAATGTCATGCCACCAAGATGATGTGGTAAAAAATTGGCATGTTTGATGAAAGTTTGGACACACACCCCTCAGAAACTGGAGCAACTCACTAGAAGGCTCGTGGTTCCAAGAGGGAACAATGCATGTTTGATGACGAACGGGAGATAGCTTCCTCTTACAGCCTTCAAATTTTTTCTATGTGTATCGTGCACTAATACAACTATCATGTGAAAAATTTCAGGGGTCATTTGACGTTTTGAAGACATTTAAGTGATTTTCTAGCAATTAATGACCATAATTCAAATTTGAACTACATCTACAAGCAACGGCTAACCATAACGGTTTGAAAAATCATATTTGTGTACTTGTGTGCGAGTTAATTCCATGTGCAGTAAATTAGAAGGAATTTTCAAACATATTTGCCTCACGACATGGACACATGCATATGTATGCATGGAGTGCCATGGCATTTAAATTACAAAAAGAAAATAAAAATATCAGAAATACATGAAACCTTGGTTGATGTAATGTCATGCTACCAAGATGATGTGGTAAAAAAATTGGCATGTTTGACGAAAGTTTGGACAAACACCCCTCACAAATTGGAGCAACTCACTAGAAGGCTCATGGTTCCTAGAGGGAACAATGCATACTTGATGACGAACGGGAGATAGCTTCCTCTTAAGGCCTTCAAATTTTTTCTACGTTTAACATGCACTACTAAAACTGTAATGTGAAAATTTGGAAAATTCTAGGGGTCATTTGACCTTTTAATGACATTTAAGTGATTTTCTAGCCATTTAATGACCGTAATTCAAATTTGAACTACATATACATGCAATGCCTAATCATAACGGTTTGAAAAAATGATATTTGTGTACTTGTGTGCAAGTTAATTCCATGTGCAGTAAATTAGAAGGAATTTTCAAACATATTTGTCTCATGACATGGACACATGCATATGTATGCATGGAGTGACATGGCATTTTCATTCCAAAAAATTAAAAAAAAATCAGAAACACATGAAACCTTGCTTGATGTAATGTCATGCCACCAAGATGATGTCGTAAAAAATTGGCATGTTTGACGAAAGTTTGGACACACCCCTCACAAACCGGAGCAACTCACTAGAAGGCTCATGGTTTCGAGAGGGAACAATGCATGTTTGATGACGAACGGGAGATAGCTTCCTCTTACGGCCTTCAATTTTTTTCTACGTTTAACGTGCACTACTACAACTGTAATGTGAAAATTTGGAAAATTCTATGGGCCATTTGACCTTTTAAAGACATTTAAGTGATTTTCTAGCCATTTAATGACCGTAATTCAAATTTGAACTACATCTACATGCAATGCCTAATCATAACGGTTTGAAAAATTATATTTGTGTACTTGTGTGTGAGCTAATTCCATGTGCAGTAAATTAGAAGGAATTTTCAAACATATCGGTCTCACGACATGGACACATGCATATGTATGCATGGAGTGCCATGGCATTTTAATTCCAAAAAAAATAAAAAAAATGATCAGAAAAACATGAAACCTTGCTTGATGTAATGTCATGCCACCAAGATGACATGGTAAAAAAATTGGCATGTTTGACGAAAGTTTGGACACACACCCCTCACAAACCGGAGCAACTCACTTGAAGCCTCGTGGTTCCGAGAGGGAACAGTGCATGTTTGATGACGAACAGCAGATAGCTTCCTCTTACGGCCTTCAAATTTTTTCTACGTTTAACCTGCACTACTACAACTATACTGTGAAAATTTGGAAAATTCTAGCAGTCATTTGACCTTTTAAAGACATTTAAGTGATTTTCTAGCCATTTAATGACCGTAATTCAAATTTGAACTACATCTACATGCAACGCTAACCATAACGGTTTGAAAAATCATATTTGTGTACTTGTGTGCGAGTTAATTCCATGTGCAGTAAAATAGAAGGAATTTTCAAACATAGTGGTCTCACGGCATGGGCACATGCATGGAGTGCCATGGCATTTTAATTCCCAAAAAAATTGATCATAAAAACATGAAACCTTGCTTGATGTAATGTCATGTCACCAAGATGATGTGGTAAAAAAATTGGCATGTTTGACGAAAGTTTGGACACACCCCCCTCACAAACCGGAGCAACTCACTAGAAGGTTCATGGTTCCGAGAGGGAACAATGCATGTTTGATGACGAACGGGAGATAGCTTCCTCTTACGGCCTTCAATTTTTTTCTATGTTTAACGTGCACTAATACAACTGTCATGTGAAAATTTGGAAAATTTCATGGGTCATTTGACCTTTTAAAGACATTTAAGTGATTTTCTAGCCATTTAATGACCGAATTCAAATTTGAACTACATCTACATGCAACGACTAACCATAACGGTTTGAAAAATCATATTTTTGTGTACTTGTGTGCGAGTTAAAAAATCATGAGACGATGTAAATATCTGGTGTTCAAAAAATAAAATGTAAAGATCTGGCAAGACAACCGGCCCCCACACGATTGGCACTCTATCTCGCGGCTCGAGGTTTGGTAGGTGAGTGGCGGGGATCATTAATTAGACACGGTTCTGTATAGGAGACCGTTAGCTATTATGTTCACACACGGATTTTGCTGCGGGAATCATGTGTAATTCAAACTATAGTACTCGTAAATTCTGGCGACCGACGTGTGTACTGTTTCCTTTGATCTAGATTCCGGCCGCCAATAAATACTACCTTGCTCACGTCGTCCCGCCTGCATTCTCATCTACATACTCCCCTTGCTCGTCATCTCTCTCTTCCCCCCTCTCTCTCAAATCTCTGCCATGGCGACGTCGGTCTGCCCACGTGCCGACGAGGAGTCGCCGCCCCGCGAGGATGCTCACTCGAATAGGTGCGACGAGGACCCCTACGCACCGCCGAACGAGGTTGCGCCGGACCCCCCAACTTTGGATTGGTTTTGGGGCCAGTACAATCTTTGTCTATGGAAGTCGCTGCCACCAGCTGAGAAAGCCAGGCAAGTGGCGTTCAAGAAGGAGATGGAGGAGGAGGAAGCTAGGTACCAGGCGGCCTGTGAAGCCCGTGATGCCACCTGGAAAAAGGAGGCGGTGGAGCTTTGGGGGCGGGTGCGTCATCGTGCGGAGGAGGTGTACGAAGACGGGTACTTCGCGAGGAAGGTCAACGGTGCTAGGCACATCGTCGTTGCGTGGAGGTGGGCCGATAAGCTCCAGCGTGCCACCGACGAGGAGCACCGGTGGGCGCCCAAAGAAATGGCAAGATCGTTCGCGCTTGTCCGCCAGCAAGAGGGAGATCGATACATGAAGCGCTGTGAGGCGGAGGAGGCAGAGTACTGTCTCCGCACTGGGAAGACGCCGCGCACCAGGGAGCTGCTGGCGAAGGGCTGCCGAAATACTGGCCCCAGGAACGATTATTAGTTTTAGTATTGTTCGTTTTCAATTTTATGCATTGTACCTAGTAGTTAAGTATCATCACGTATATGTGATGATATTATATATATATTATGTGATGAACTAATGAACAATTAATATATATATATATTATGAATTCCATTTTCTATCTGTTTTCGTATACTCATTTGAATCTAGATGTTATCATCCACATATACAGAATTGAAAGCGTATATACACACACTGAAACAGAACATATAACAACGGAAAATAGAGTACACACATTGAAACAGAGGAATAAACAGAGCAATACTATGATTGCTGTTAATACATAGCTATCCACGTCCAAACGACTCAACAAAATAAAACGCGTCCATGAGACCATGACCAGCAACCCTTGCCTACGGTAGCTCTTGGCTCTGCCTAAACTCCTGCAGGCGTTCGTCTAAGCGGTCGACATGCTCGCGGTACATCTGGAGCGCGATCTCGAGCTCCAAGTTGTCTATTTCATCAGAGATCACCAGCTCGAGGATGCGACGGCCATGTTCCTCTACTGCGTCCAGGTGGACACCTGGGCCAAGGAGGCGGTCGAGCCTACCGACCAGCGCGTTGGCACCGAGCTGGCCGCGGACAAGGTGAACAGCGTGGCCCATGCGAATGGCGCGGCGGGAGTCCGGTGCAAGTACGGCGCGACCGGCCTCTGGTGCAAGTACGGCGCAGAGGGCCTCTGGCCACTCCTGGCAAGGAATGTGGGTACTGACAGGACGTGTACCCAGCTGCGATGCCATGACGATAGCAGTCAAGCGCCGATGGATCAGCTCTTGCTGTGCGGCACGCTGCGCCTCGCTCTGCGGTGCTCCAATGGTCTCGCCGTGCGGGGAGCCACAATCTATCGGCGTGGATGCACCTAGCTTGCTCTGGGGCATGCCATCGATCATGTTGTGCGGTGAGCTGTAGCCTATCGGTGTTGACATGCCTATCTTGATCAGCGGTGCTCAAGGGCCATGCGCCAAAGGTCTGCTCAACCCTGGTGATGACGCGCATCATGGCGTCGTCCATCGCGTTGCCGTGGAGCGCCTCGGCCTCGACGGGCTGTTGTGCGTGCTCGTTTTCATCGTCAATGAGGTCGATGGCAGAGGCGACGCTTTGGTGGCTTGGCATGCTTGGAAAAGGTGGATGTGCTATAGGCTGCGCTTGTCGCCTCCGTGCTTCGCGCGCCGCCTAGGTTTATGCGCAATATCGCTGGGTGGCGGGAAATAGGCGAGGAAATGGCGGGAAACGGTGGCGTGTTCATAAAACGCCATCAAATTAATGGAAACTTAGCATAGAAGGAACATCGAGCTAGCACAAGAAGTAGATGATGATCAGATGAACACAGACCACACTAGGGAACCCGTCGGTGATGAATTCATCAATCGCAAACGGTTGAATACTAGCAAGCGTTTGCCCACAACACACACGGCTTATTCCATCACAAACAGGTCGGATGGATCAAATGTATGCCACGTATCACACATTGTCAAAAAGTAATGCGGTAGACCTTCTTTAACATGTGTTAAAAAATTAAAAACAAGTACCAATAGGTTAAATTAACTCATGGGATGGGTCGTATCAGTCATTTAATTTGACAAATACGACCCATCCTATCAGTTAATTTAACATCAACACAACTTCCCATCCAGTCACCCATCTGATGGCTGCTCCAGCCTGAGTACACTTAACTTGAGAGTTCTCTTACATGAGCTACTGGTGGAACAACTAGTCCTTGCTGATATAGGATTCTTCTTCGCATCCTTATGGCGTATCCGGATGACCGCCCGTCCCCAAATGACCAATAGATGTTGTGTAGATAGAGCATATCACATACGTGTTATTAAAAGCAATTGTCTGTGTTATTATCGGTCTTCGCACACATTTCTGATTACAGACTTATTTGCCGCGTATCACATACATCTTGATATATTGAACCGTTTCTGTTCTCTTGTCTCAACGCAAACAGTTCATCCGAGTGAACCGCATGCCGTATATCGCACACACCTTGATCTGACTGACCGTTTCTTTTGTGTTGCCTAATCACAAGTAGTTCATCCGAGTGAACTGTATGCTGTATATTGCACACACCTCCATCTGGCTGCCCGTTTCTTTTGTTCCTCCTCATCGCAAATAGTTAATTGAACTGAACCATATGCCATGCATCACACACGCAACTAAAATCTGAACTGTGTTTGATGCATCCTCCATCGCAAATGTTTTGCACCTTTTTGATGGTTTTTACACCCCGTTTGTGATTATTGCATCGCACACAGTTTCGTCGAAGGGTCTCTGATCATAGTGTCGCATTAGCAGCATCCTGCAGTAGTGGTTATAGAATGGTAATTGATTTTAGAAAATTAAATAAAACAGCTAGAAAAGATCATTACCCTCTGCCTTTTATTGATCAAATGCTTGAAAGATTATCTAAGCACACACATTTTTGCTTCCTTGATTGATATTCTGGTTTTTCACAAATACCCGTTTCTCAACCTGATCAAGAAAAGACCACTTTTACTTGCCCCTTTGGAACTTATGCTTATAGATGTATGCCTTTCGGTTTATGTAATGCACCTGCTACCTTTCAAAGATGTATGATATATTCTCTGACTTT
Source organism: Triticum aestivum (assembly GCF_018294505.1). NCBI lineage: Eukaryota > Viridiplantae > Streptophyta > Magnoliopsida > Poales > Poaceae > Triticum > Triticum aestivum. Next base: position 289,575,158 of record NC_057796.1, read on the forward strand.
TGTGAAAAGATTGTTGAGGTTTTCATGGATGATCTCTCTGTTTATGGGAAGTCTTTTGATGATTGTTTAAGCAATCTTGATCGAGTTTTGCAGAGATGTGAACAAACAAATCTTGTCTTGAATTGGGAGAAGTGCCACTTTATGGTTAATGAAGGCATTGTCTTGGGTCATAAAATTTCTGAAATAGGTATTGAAGTGGACAAAGTTAAGGTTGATGCAATTGAGAAAATGCCATGTCCTAAAGATATAAAAGGTATTCATAGTTTCTTAGGTCATGCTGGTTTCTATAGGAGATTTATCAAAGACTTTTCTAAAATTTCTAGGCCTCTTACGAATCTTTTGCAAAAGGATATTCCTTTTGTTTTTTATTATGATTGTTTAGAAGCCTTTGAAACACTCAAGAAAGCCTTAATTTCTGCACCTATTGTTCAACCACCTGATTGGAACTTGCCTTTTGAAATTATGTGTGATGCTAGTGATTATGCTGTTGGTGCTATTCTAGGACAAAGAGTTGATAAGAAACTGAATGTTATTCATTATGCTAGTAAAACTTTAGACAGTGCTCAATGAAACTATGCTACTACTGAAAAAGAATTCTTAGCAGTGGTGTTTGCTTGTGATAAATTTAGACCTTATATTGTTGATTCCAAAGTAACTGTTCATACAGACCATGCTGCTATTAAATATCTTATGGAAAAGAAAGATGCTAAACCTAGACTTATTCGATGGGTTCTCTTGTTAAAAGAATTTGATTTACATATCATTGACAGAAAAGGAGCTGAGAACCCAGTAGCTGATAATTTATCTAGGCTTGAAAATGTGCCTGATGACCCACCTATTGATGATAGTTTTCCTGATGAGTAGTTAGCTGCAATAAATGTTGCTCATAATACTCTTTGGTATGCTGATTATGCTAATTACATTGTTGCTAATATTTACCACCTAGCTTTACATACCAACAAAAGAAAAAAAATTCTTCTATAATTTAAGACATTACTTTTGGGATGACCCACATCTATATCTATCTATATCTATATCTATATATATACCTATACTAATTATAGACTCCCTAAAAATTCCCACGTTAATTAGTAAATAAGAACCGTTAATCTCGGTGGGACCAAATTATTACGGCCTAGATGGATTTGTATATTCCCGTTTGTCATAATAATGCTCAATTTGCGAACAAATCGCTTAAGAGGCCCGTTGAAAAGGCCCACCATCCTTTTGTCCAACCCAAGCGTTGCACAACGTTGTCTCAAAAAAAAAATTGTTGCACAGCGGCCGCTCGGTAGCCTAGAGCCCTAACTAATACGATCCCGATTCTATCTCTCCCAACGTAAAGCTCCGATCCCATCTATTCCATGCATGCGCCACCATGGTTGTTCAAGACACGTGCAATACACATCTCTTCCCGTCTGATGTTGCGGTGCTACAGTGCGGCGCCGGCTATCTCTCCGTTGACCAGTTCATCGGTCTAAACAAGTCAATAGGCACGCACGCAGAGTGCCTCAAGCAATCGTGAAGATTCAGCTTGCCGCTGTTCCTCATTGGCGGTCGTGGCTGCAACATCAAGGCATCAACCATGCCGCCTCCTGCTGGTGCTGCATGTACAAGGTACGTGTTTGATTAAACACTAGCAGTAATGACGTTGCCAAGGCCTAGCAAACAAGCTCTTAGTAATTTAATATTTGTTATGCATACATGCAAACAATATTCGCCACGGTCATGGACAAGGAACTAATCTATCTACTATTCCACGGTCATGGACAATGAACTAATCTATCTACTATTCCATGGCCTCCTGACTCTCTTCCTCCATTCATAAAAAAGTCAATTGTGCGGTATGAGATCTCTACACCCCACAGAAAAGAAATATATCATATGTCTCAAACTCATGATTGCAGGTTGGCATATGGATCCCGTGTGGTCAAAGGTCAAATAGCTTATTTCCTCAAAAGGATTTTCCTCATGTGGATCAGGTTTGTTTTTGCTGCACATTATTTTTTTCAGAATTTGTTTCTTCATTGTTTATAATCGATTCCATGTTATTGATCACATCATCTGATTGTAATGTGCCAAGTCGATCCTAAACAGGTGTCTCTTCATTGCAAGTTGGGCATTCTTTTTTTCTCCAAGTATTCTTCCCACGTACAATATTTGTACATCTCGTGGACATTGGGTCGGAGCACAACTATGCCCATCAGCTGGGCAACATCATCATCAAAGAGCATTATGTTGGTTGTCAGTTGTCACCATCACCGCCGGTTAAGCTTCTCCCGCTGGGTGCAAAGGTTATTTTTGGTCAGCTGCTGCCACTACCCAGGTTAGATAAGTGTCTTCTTGCAAAAAAAATAAAAAAAATTCTAGCGATTTGTTGTACCAGTTTAGAATCATGCTGTTACTCAATATTGTTCACCTACTACTTTTCGTACTCCACTCATTCCAATTTGTGTCTTGAATCATATTTGAAAATTTATTTTCCTTCATGTCATAAAGATTTATGTTCCTTTTTTTTCGAGTAAGATTTGTGTTCCTTTAACAATACTAAAGTTCTATTTTATTTGTTTCTGGCAATTCAAGGTCTAAAACAATTAGTGGTGTGTGATACGCTTAATGCAATTAGCAATAAAAAGGATTCCAGCAAACTGAATGTCCGAGTAATTAGGCACCTATACTAATTAAAGATTCAGAGAGCGTAGTTTGCCTATTAATTTTTTTTATAGGGAGATAGGATTGGAAACCACGTGCCTGTTCGTACACACAAGACCAAAGGTTTGATGATGCATACTAAAAGCATAAGATGCTGCTTCGTTCTTTTCAACTGATGGATAAGATGTGTCCTTGCCAACCTCACAACGCACACGAACGAGTTAAAAATAAGAAAACATAGTTTCTTTTAATAAGCCGACGAAAAACATAACTCAACTCAACTGTGCGCCTTGGTAACTAATAAAGATGCGCAAATATCGATAGCCAAATTTAAAACTGTTTTTATATTAAAACTATATGAAAAGTATCTGTATAAGCTTGAGTTAACTACCAAAGACCATATACAATGAATATTTTCTTACAATATTATGTATCTCACAATTATTTTTGAAATGGGTGTCATCTCTCAGGCAAAAAAGTATTATCCGACGGATGAAATGCACCAGTCTGGGTACAAATGTTCTGGCATGAATTATATAAAACAACAAAAGCTAATTGCTGTGTATGCAATATATATTAAGTACAAATATAGTGTCATAATGTAGTGCATATATATTTTTTGAAAAGTCACACTTCACAAATTTCGGCCAAGTTTATGAAGAAAAACATCTACATCTAGAATGCCAAACATATATCATTTTATTCACCGTAAGATGTAGTTTCATATTTTATATTTTTGGGATCAAGAAAAATAAAAATAAAAATAAAATCTATCGACTATTTAAAATTAGTTTTCAAACCATTGTCATGGAACTACATTATGGAACGGAGGGACACAAGAAAAGTAAAAATAAAATTAAACTCTATCTACTATTTGACTGCTTAGACCAAGTCAAAGATGAACCATCGTATGCATCAGTCGCAAGAGCTTGGCAACACATTCTAGAATTGTATGTAAATGAGCAGATCACGAAGTGAACCTAAGGAGAAGAAGTAAACGTTGTCCATGAAAAATTGATAAAACAATTGTGTATAAATGGAAATGTTTGGGATAAGATGATAATTTTAACAACCCCGGAAAAGAAAACATCAAGCAATTATCACACTATAAAAATATAATTGTTTCCAAACACAGAAAGTTAACATTCTCTATATATTAGGATTCAGCCAGAGTTAATTAATATTATTAACCAAATGTAAGCATTTCAAGCAATGCTGCCCTGGTATAGAACTCAAGTAACCTGTTTTTCAAATTGGATAACATACTTTAAGAATGGCTCTAAATTCACTGATATGTGTACCAACACAAATTGGTAGACGGGAAACCATGTCGTGCCTTCCGTGAAAAAAAGCATGTTTGCCTCCACGATAAAATGATTAAATAATTAACTGCAAAACCGTTGTTGACTAATAACAACTTAGTCGTAATGTTTGTTTACAATTGTAGACAGATAACATTTTCTATATGCTAGCCTGTGCGAACGCACGGGTTGACGACTAGTCTTTATAAAGAAGGAGTGATGGTATTATTAGATGTTGTGTACCTGAGCATGAACAGGGACAAATCCTACGGAAATGTCACTCCGAAGCTTACGGAGGGCATTATGCTGGAGATAGAACTGCTCACAATGTATTGCAATCTGGATTTTATTGGCCTATTCTCTTCAAGGATGCCCGTAAGTTCGTCTTATCTTGTGATGAATGTCAAAGAATAGGTAATATCTGTAAGCGTCAAGAAATGCCTATGAACTATTCACTTGCTGTTGAACCGTTTGATGTTTGGGGATTTGATTACATGGGACCTTTTCCTTCCTCTAATGTGTATACACATATTTTGGTTGTTGTTGTTTATGTTTCTAAATGGTTATTTGATATTAGCTCTTTAGATGAATGGAGAACCCAAGCTTATGAAAATGCAAAATTTTTCAAAAAAGATGGCATGACAAAAGAATCCAAAAGCGTGAGTTTAAAGTCGTAGAATATGTTCTTTTGTACAACTCTCATTTCAGATTCTTTGCAGGAAAACTCCTCTCAAAATGGGAAGGCCCCTACGTTATCGAGGAGGTTTATCGATCTGGAGCCATCAAAATAAATAATGCCGAAGGTTGTCATTGGGCAATGAATAAAACATTATATCTCAGGTACGCCCATTAATGTTGAAAATAATATTATCCAAACTTTGACACCGGAAGAACAGATAAAATAGTCCTTCCGGAACACTCCAGAATCGTGAAAGTAAGGAGGTACGTGATACGGTAAGTAAACGGACTCTAAAAAATCCGCAAAAATATTTTTTGTCAGTTTTGGAGTATTTAGAAAATTAGGAAAATAAGAAACTTCCAGGAAGCATACCCTGGTGGGCACAAGAAACCAGGGCGCACCAGGCAGGCGCGCCCAGGTGGGTTGTGCCCACGTGGGACACCTTCCGGACTCCGTTTTTCTACAGTTTGCTTGTCTCCCAAGATAAAAAATCTACATATACTTCCCGAACCTGTTAACCACCGTATCATGGAGAAATCCTCTGTTCTTTTTTCTTGCTGTTTTCTGTGCAGTTCTGAAAATATGTCGTCCCAAGACTCCGACGGAGAGAGCTATGTCTCACATCTCATTGCTGACCCAAAGACCTATGGGGACCTATCCCCTTATGGTCGAACTACAGATAACGAGGAGGATGCTCACTTGATGAGGATCGATGATTCAAGCTCAGAGGAGGAGGATGTTCCTCTACCTCAACCTGGGGATATGCACGTGGAGTTCAAGAAGTCAAGTCTCCCTAAGAGAGCTAACTGGTCTAAAAACCAATCTATTCCTTTTTGTTTTCGGCAGAAAAGCAAAGGGGATATATGTGACAAGATCTTGAAGCTGGAGCCGGAAGTCGATGATTTAAAGGAGGAAATTTCTCTCCTCAAGTACAATATGAAAAAGTTTAAAGCACAATTGCCATCACCACCACCATCACCTTCTTCACCACCAAAAGAAAACTGAGTCTCGGGTATGGGCACTCCCCTTGGCTTCCGCCAAGCTTGGGGGAGGTGCCCCGGTATCTTATCATCCCACTATCTTTTTGCCTTTACTTATTTTAGTTCGATCTTTTGCTTTAAAAGAATAAAATTTTAGTTCGGCCCTTTCTTCTTTTAGAGTTTGCTTAGTCGTCTATCCTTGTAATCGTGTGCAAGATATATAATAAAGTTTAGTTTGAGTTTTTCCTTTCTTTACTCTCATGTTGCAAATAAAAGAAAAGAAATAAGGAAGAAAAAGAGAAAGGAAATAAATAAAAGAAAGGAAATAAATCAAAAAAGATCATATACTAATCTTATGGTAGGTGATGACACCACATAAGGAAAAGTATAAGTAGAAAATTTTATTAGAGATTGAAAAACATAGCATTAGTCAATGATGCAACTCATGAAAGAATTAATAAGGGAAGAGAAGATTCACATATAAATATACTATCCCAGAAATCTTTTGTGACTGTGAGCCCTCATCAAAATATTATATGCCAAAATTGTTGACGTTGGACAAGGAAGACAACTTAATGGTTTATGTTTGTTTATATTCACATAGAAGTCATATTGTCATAGATCCTTTAACATGTGGTGCTTGCCCCTATCTTTGCTAGCCACAAATTCCGCACTAAGTAGAGATACTACTTGTGCATCCAAAACCCCTTAAACCCAAATCTTACTTTCAAGTGTCCACCATACCTACCAAGGGGTTGAGCAAGATCCCTCAAGTAAGTTGTCATGGGTGCAAAAAGGCAATAAAAATTGCTTCTAAAAGTGTGAGATCATTTAGTATGAGAGAAAATGGAGCATTGCACGAACTTGTGATGGTGAAGAATAAAAGCGACCGACTGCATAATAAAGGTCGCCATCACAAGGGGCAATGCAACATGATGTTCTTTTGCATTAAGGGGTTGAGCATACAAACAAATAAGCGCATGGCAACCTCTGCTTCCCTCTGCGAAGGGCCTATCTTTTACTTTTACGTATTTACTTTTATGCAATGAGTCAAAGTTTTGCTTCTATTCCTTTTTATTTTTCTTCTTTGGCAAGCATCATGTGGTGAGGAAAGATCTAGGCACGTATGTCCAGTTGAATATAGATAGCATGAATTATTATTGTTGACATCACCCTTGAGGTGATTACGTTGGGAGGCGAAACTATAAGCCCCTATCTTTCTATGTGTCCGATTGAAATGTTTTTCTCATGTGTACGCGGTGAGTGTTAGCAATCATAGAAGACTATATGATGGTTGAGTATGTGGACTTGCCTAAAGCCTCCAATACGTGTCCCTTCCTGAAAAGATGATGAATTGTAGTCTGCTAGCGGCAAAGGCATGCCTGGCGGAGGACAACAGGTCCGGCTGAACGAGCTACGGCAAAGGCATCTTTGCCGTCTGCTAGCAGACGTCAAAGATGAAATGGTCTTTGCCGTCCGCCAGCAAACGGCAAAGGACCTAGACGACGTGTGAGCTACAGGCCGTTAGCGTGTTAACGGCATGCTTTGCCGTCCGCTGGCGGACGGCAAAGACCTATGCATATTTGCCGTCAGCTGGCGGACGGCAAAGGCCTTTGCATATTTGCCAGCGGACGGCGTAGCGGTCCACGTGGCAGCACCTGGGGGGCTGGCCTATTTGATTTCTTTGCCGTCAGCTGGCTGACGGCGAAGATGCAATGGTCTTTGCCGTCTGCCAACAGACGACAAAGCAACCAAATAGGCCAGCCTACTGCCCCAGGTTGCACAGGTAGCTGACGTGGCATATTTGCCGTCTGCTGGCTGATGGCAAAGCTCTTTGCCGTCTGCCAGCAGATGGCAAAGAGCATGTATAGCCCCTGTTTTCTTTTTTTTTCTTAAATTCACTCAATTTCACAGATATATATATATATATATACATACATACCAACACATATACATACCAAATCATATCCCTGTCATATGGATATGATCATCCAGCAGATATATATAGCAAATCAAAAGTCCATATGCAACATGTATAGCTAGCCAACATATCCAACAAGAAGCATACAATGGTTTCACCCATACATACATATATAGGTAGCAAAGAACTGGCTGGCGGCAAAGATCCTGATTCCAGTAGTGTCGCAAAGTTGAGTGAGAACATAGTTTGTTGGTTTTTAATAGAGTTTTTGCTTTATAATTCAATAGTGTGATGAATTGTCACTTATTCATGAGAAGTCTATGATAAGAGCTTTATGATAAAAGTCTTATGTTAATTTTGTTGCGGTTATAATAATCTACATGATGCTTCTATGTTCGTATTTTGTTTTAATCGACACCTCTCTCACTAAGCATGTGGACATGTTTTTCGATTTCGGTTTTCGCTTGAGGACAAGCGAGGTCTAAACTTGGGGGAGTTGATACGTCCATTTTGCATCATGTTTTCTTACTATTATTTATAATGCTTTTATCCATAATAATGCTTTTTGGAGTAATTCTAGTGCCTTTTCTCTCATAATATGCAAGGTATACACAAAGAGGGAGAATTCCGGCAGCTGGAAATCTGTACCTGGAAAAGCTACGTCAGGGCACGTATTCTGCACAACTCCAAACAAGCTAAAACTTCACGGAGATTTTTTATGAAACATATGATGAATATTGGAGAAAATAACTACCAGAGGGGGCCCACCAGGTGGGCACAACCCACCTGGGCACGCCAGGGAGCCCAGGGGCGCCCTGGTGGGTTGTGCTCACCTAGGCCCACCTGCGGTGCCCATCTTCTGGTATATAGGTCATTTTGACCTATAAAAAAAATAAGGAGAGGACTTTCGGGACAGAGCGCCGCCGTCTCGAGGCGGAACTTGGGCAGGAGCACTTTTGTCCTCCGACGGAGCGATTCCGCTGGGGGAACTTCCCTCCCGGAGGGGGAAATCATCGTCATCATCATCACCAACAACTCTCCCATCTTGGGGAGGGCAATCTCCATCAACATCTTCAACATCACCATCTCATCTCAAACCCTAGTTCATCTCTTGTGTTCAATCTTGTTACCGGAACTATAGATTGGTGCTTGTGGGTGACTAGTAGTGTTGATTACATCTTGTGGTTGATTACTATATGGTTTATTTGGTGGAAGATTATATGTTTAGATCCAATATGCTATTTAATACCCCTCTGATCTTGAGCATGATTATCATTTGTGAGTAGTAACTTTTGTTCTTGAGGTCACATGAGAAATCATGTTGCAAGTAATCATGTGAACTTGATATGTGTTTGATATTTTGATAGTATGTATGTTGTGATTCCCTTAGTGGTGTCATGTGAACGTCGACTACATGGCACTTCACCATATTTGGGCCTAAGGGAATGCATTGTGGAGTAGCAATTAGATGATGGGTTGCGAGAGTGACAGAAGCTTAAACCCCTGTTTATGCGCTATTCTGTAAGGGACCGATGGGATCCAAAAGTTTAATGCTATGGTTAGAATTTATTCTCAATACTTTTCTCGTAGTTGCGGATGCTTGCGAGAGGGTTAATCATAAGTAGGAGGTTTATTCAAGTAAGAACAGCACCTAAGCACCGTTCCACCCACATGTTAAATTATCAAAGTACCGAACACGAATTAAACCAACATGATGAAAGTGACTAGATGAAAATACCGAGTACCCTCAAGAACGCTTTGTTTATCATAAGAGACCGTTTTGGCCTGTCCTTTGCGTCAAAAGGATTGGACTACCTTGCTGCACTTTTTTATTACTATCGTTACTTGCCTGTTACAAATTATCTTGCTATCAAACTACTCAGTGTGACACCCAAGTTTTTATTTGAATTTTTTTAAAAGATTTTATTTGACTTGAGGGGAGTGATTTAAATTTTTCTTCAAGAGAACTCTCCCTCTCATATATTTTTCTTTATGGCAAAAGTTTTGTTTGGATTCACCCAAGATCTGTCTTTGGTCTTGGAGGTTCTTGCTTTTCATTTGGACTCAAGACCAAATGTTTTTCTTTTGGGGAAAACAACTTTTAAAAATCTTTTTGGAAATGCACTATGGCTTTTGGAAAACTCTTTTGCCCCTTTCAACAATTCCTTCTTGCCATGGCCTTAGTGCAAATCCTCTCTCCTAACCCTTCCCTCACCTTTGGATCATGATCTGCATCAAATCCAGCAAGTTGGACCTCCCCATGTGATCATTTCCATTTGAATCTTATTCAAACAAATTTCTGTCTTTTATCCTACTACTTGGAGATTTACAAAGGAACTCCATTTTCTGTTTTGATTTTTGCCCCCAAACCAACCCTCCCTCCTAGTCCTTTGAACCCTCAACCTAGAACCATGAAGATCCACTGGTCTTCAGTTCAAAATTTTCAAACTACACCTGCTGCAAGTTTGGACCAGATTTGACAAATTTGGTGAAATTCATTCAAAACCTTCTCCAAAAATTCCAAGTAAAATCAGGCAGCCTCTGGGTGCATTGAGTGGTCATCTCACCAAGTTACAGCTCCAGAAAAATTTATCTCATAGCCAAAACCTTCTGTCGAACACCTGCAGTGCACTGTCTATGTCAAGTTCAGAAAATTCAGAGATTCAGTCAGTGGCTTGCTGTCGTTTTCTTCAGAGAAGGACGTCGATCTCGCCAGTGCCACCGCGTCGCCTTGCTCCTCGTCCCCTCCCCCTTGTTCCTGCACCGCACGAACGCCTGGCGCCTTGCGGGCGTCGGCGACGAGCAGCAGGAGGTGCGCCGCCCCGTGACCGACGCCGGCGGCGGCTTTGCGGACGCCAGCGGGAGACACGGCGTCGACGACGCCACCTAGCGCCGCCCAAACCACAGGAGCTCGCCGCGTGGCGTTCCACTCCCCCGAATGCGCTACCGCTCTCGTCGTGAACCGCAGGGTGCGGAGCGCGCTCTCTGCCGCCGTTGAGCCCGTGCGGTCACCTCACCGTGGACCGACGCCATTACGCCAAGACCATCTCCGTTTAGCTATAAAACGACTCCAGTAACCTCCACTGACGCTGCCTGGCCGCTCAAACCCCCTGCCAATCCACTGCTCCGCCGTAATTGCTCGCCGGAGATTCTCCGTTCATGGCCACCCCATCGATCTGCCTATAAATAGAGGCCCCGAGCTTCAACTCGAGCACCCACCAGCCTTGCACTCCCCCTAGAGCACGCCTAGCCACTGGAAGAGCCCCGAGGAGGTCTCCTTCCTCGATTCCGGCCGCCGCGACCTGCCACGGGATCCGGCCCGATTCACCCCCGTGTGTGCTCCTCCGCCTCCATCCTCTTGCCAGTAGCTTCACCATGCATCCCTCTTTCTGACCCGCACTTCAATTTGAAGCTTGCAGCCCTCCACCGGAGTTCCTCATCCTCACCCGAGCCGCCGTCCGCCGGAGAAAGTGTCGCCGTCGACGTGGTGCTCCCCGTTGGACGAGTCCACCACCCACCGACGCGGAAAAGGACGCTGAAGCTCTTGGTACCCTCCACTTCTCCTAACTCACCGTGGTTCAACGCCGGCGTCCACCGCAGTCTTCGGGCGCCGGCGAGCTTTTCAAACCTGACATGTGGACCCCGCGTGTCAGCCTCTGTTTTATTCCACCTCGAACCGTTTTCTGTTGACGCCTTCGGGCAAATACGTTTTCTCCTTTGCGCTTGCGCATTCCCAATCGAACCGTTTTCTGTTTTCTCAGTTAAAACCCTGGAACTTTTCTGTTTCATTACAGATAAGTCCCTGGACATAAACCTTTATAACTTTTTAATAAAAAGGGATTTTTGAGTGATTCTATTTCTGACAATCCTCAAATTTTGTCTAGTTTTTTATGGGATTTATTTGAAAAATATTTGGAAAAGTTTCTGTGCAAGTGTTGGTTTTCACGTTAGTACCCGTTTCGTGATTGCCGTAGGTTCCGGAAGAGGTGACGGAGCCGCGAACTTCGCCGAGCTAGACTCCGACTTCTCCGAACCAGGCAAGCATGTTTTGAACATTTGATATGACAGGTGTTTTACATGTTCACGTGAGAGTTTGTTCGTGGCATATGAGTGTCGGTAAATACCTCGTTGCTTGTAAGGCAACGACCCGGTTGGTCCAAAGTCGCGATGATCTCTGATGAGAGATGGCCTAATCATGTGGTGACATGAAGGGCAGCAAGGTGGTACTGTTGTAGCATACCAGCCTTGCGTCATCCGACTTTCCCCGGCATTAACGTGGTTGGAGCCACGTTATCGTTCTTTTCCCGCATGATTCCAAAGTTGCGATGATCTCTGATGAGAGATGGCCTAATCATGTGGTGACATGAAGGGCAGCAAGGTGGTACTGTTGTAGGATACCAGCCTTGCGTCATCCTACTTCCTCTGACGTTAACGTGGTTGGAGCCACGTTACCGTTCTTTCCCCTTTCCGTGCTACCACATGTCTCATTGCCAGGATGCGGTTTAGTAAGTTGGTAACCTCTTTCCGTGTACACACCAAACAGAGAGGCCGGGATGATGGTACCTTGGCCTAGGATTAAAGCCAGTCATCCGGTCAGGGGGCATGGGTGTTTCCGGTTGGGACCGAGAGGGGGGGCACCCCCTTAGAGCGCGCGTATAGAAATTTGATCCCATGCTACGCGAGGTTGTAGCCTCCCCGTCTCAAGGTTTTTCTTGAATGTTGCCGAGGGTGATCCCTAGCTTCGGATGGTTGAATGGGGTGTGTACTGGTTAGACGTGTTTCTTCCAAAACACCGTAGACGGAACTAGTCCCCGTGACTACTGAAATCCGTTGGCTGTGGTTAAGTACAAACTCTGCAGAGTCAATTCTTTCCAAATCATCGCATCCATGATCAAGTAGCGTAAACATTATATCCATATCTATCCGTGTGAAAAAAACTTGTCCCCGGTGAACAAGCTCAAGTGGTAAAATTCAGATTTATTGTTATTCCTGTGAATGGACTAACTTTATATTTGTCTCATGCTTGTGATAAATTATGTTCCCGAACTATTGTATTATTGAGCTACAATATAAGCCCTTTATGTGACGTCGCGCAGACGTCCGACTGTGGCGTGTACGTGTTTCTTACTTTATATATAAGCCCTTTATGTGATGTCGCTCAGACGTCCGACTGTGGCATGCACTGTCTTTATTTTCTGTTGCAAGCCCTTTATGTGGTGTCGCCTCGACGCCCGACTGTGGCATTATTATTCTGCATTTTCCGCTCGAGGAGTCTTTCAGACACTCGTTTGGCACCTGTATTATTATTCCGCATTTTCCGCTCGAGGAGTCTTTCAGACACTCGTTTGGCACCTGTATTATTATTCCGCATTTTCCGCTCGAGGAGTCTTTCAGACACTCGTTTGGCACCTGTATTATTATTCCGCATTTTCCGCTCGAGGAGTCTTTCAGACACTCGCTTGGTACCAGTATTACTATTCTGCAGTTTCCGCTCGAGGCGTCATTCAGACCCTCGCTTGGCACCCAGGATTTATTATCTCTATGTCTGATCGCACTGGATAACTTGTTCATATGTTTCATGTTTGCATTCGTTATACCTTATGTCCGAACTGTCTTGCGAGTACTTTCATAGTACTCACCTGGCTTGTTGATTTGGCCAGATGTTGACGAAGGCGATCTCTTGGATGAAGAGTTTGATAGCGCGTCCGATGCCTAGAGGAGTCCCAGTCAGTCCTGCGCGATCCCGGATATTGGTCACTTGTATTGTATACGCTTCCGCCGACCGCAATAAGTCTTCTCGAGCCTCACTCCGACAATCGAAGAGTTGTAGTCTTCTAGAATCATATCACTCACTTCGCGATGATATTTCCACCACCGTCATTATCGTGAGTTAGTAGTTTGCCACCCTATCCGCTGTCTTGTTTTAGCGGCGTGCATGTAATAAATTGTTGGGCAGTCTCTGCTCAACCTTGTATTATATTTAGTACTCCTGGTATTTTTCTTCTGTGACCAAGATATTGTCTACCAGTGAGAAGGAATTCTTCCTCGCTGGTCCGTAAAAGGGATTGGTCTCTCAATAATTATCTTATTGAAAAACCGGTCATGACAAGCTTGGTATCAGAGCCAGGCTGACTGTAGGAAGCCATTAGGTGCGATCGCTAATCGGTTATTAGCGTCTTTTGTGCTTTTTCAGCATTTTGCAATTGTAGCTATTTTCTGTTGGTCATCATAAATTTATGACATGACTACTCAGAATTTTTGCCTACTTTTGTAGATGGCTGGCAGTAGCTGTGAGAATCGAGTGTTCACCAACGTGCCCGAGGGGTTTGTCAAGCTCCTCGTCTCCATCACCAAGCTCGTGATCGGGCCAGCAGCTCGCCCGGAGTTCACACTCTATCAGCACAAGGTCAGTGACGACGTGTCTATGCACCAAGCTGTGGTGCAGTTCAAGGGAGGACGATCTGCTGCTCGCCACTTCCGTTTTGTGGGAAGGGCCATGCCTACGGAGAGGCATGCCATGCAGATGGCTGCCCGTGAGGCGATAGCTCGCCTTCGGGACATCCTTCCTACGATGAAGACTCGTCGCTACCGCTACCTCCCATGCCATGTGCCCTACACCAGCCACTATGCGTTCGCCTGCCATCGGGGAGAAAGAGATGAAGCCATCGAGATGGTTGTGGAGTATCTCAAGGCTCTGGAGGAGTCTTTTGACAACCTCGTAGATGATCTGGTGGCTGCCCGCATGGACTTAGTCCGGGGCGGTCTTGCCAGCAGGAAGGAGCTTCTCCACACGGCGCCGCCTCTGACATTCGTCTCGTCTTCAGCCTCGTATGCACCGGCCGTTTTGGCCACTGCTCGCCGTCTGCCTACCACTGAGGAGTTTGACCGAGTCATCGCTCCTACTCCAGTCAGAGCCGCACCGCCTACCGCACGCGCTCTACCACCAGTCGCCCCCGCACCATCACCGCAGCGCAGCGTCACGCGCCAGGAGCCAGCTAGAGAGGAGGAGGTTGATTCTCCTGGACCGCTGAGCCTTGCCATCGGCAAGGGGAAGGAGATCTTCACCATCTCCGACTGAGAGCACCGAGTAGCCGCGTGTTATGCCTGCTTGTATGATGTGTTGTTTTATCTGTACGCTAGTTTGTGTTGGTGTGTTTGCTGCCTTCCGGAGTAGTACGCTAGTTTTTAATAACATGTCAGGATTGTGTACGCGCATCCTGAGTGCTGTATCTTGTGTTTGCTTTTCGCATGTAAGATTTATGTTAAGCACTTCTTCTCCATGAAAAATCATTTGTGTTTCTTTGAAAACCTTGAAGCCTTTTGATTATTGCCTTTGCGAGATTTTTTGTGCTACACAATTTTTCTCATGGGTTTCGCAAATAATACCCCAGACTGGAAAAATGTCTCGCCTGTGGACTCGCTCCATGCCCAATCAGCCAGAAGAGGTTTACGGGACACAGACCAGCAACAATTTCACTCAGGGTCAGTCCAGCCAACAAGACAGCGAAGCAGCACTGTCTCAAGTATGCCGTCTCTTCGAGCAAAGCCAGCAACAGCACCAAGAGATGATGAACCATGTCATCAACATGGGAAACCACCGTGAACCCTATCAACCACATTCCAAGTTATCCGAGTTACAGAAGACTCACCCCTCAACTTTTGCTCACACCGATAGACCGCTGGAAGCCGATGATTGGCTTCGTGAGATTGAAAGGAAACTGATTATTGCTCAGTGCTCAGATCATGAGAAGGTGCTTTATGCACCACACTATCTTACTGGAGCAGCCGCAGCATGGTGGGAAAACTTCCTACACATGCATCCCAGGGAACACAACATCACCTGGGAAGAGTTCAAGGAAGGCTTCCGTGGGGCACACATCCCCAGAAGCATCCTAAAGATCAAGAAGAGAGAGTTCGATGACCTGAAGCAGAGAGGCATGTCAGTCACAGAATACAACGGTCAGTTCACCCAGCTGTCTCGTTATGCCTACGATGAGCACATGACAGAAAGCAAGAAGATGGAAAAATTCCTGGACGGCCTGGCACCAGCACTGAGATGCCAACTAATTGTGCACACCTTCCCGGATTTTAAGACGCTGGTGGACAAGGCCATCACCTTGGAGAATGAGCGCCGTAGTCTGGAAGATATCCGCAAGCGGAAGAGGGACAAGACGACTCTTGCCCACAGCAACCGAGGCAAGACTGAGGTCCCAAGGACAGACACAAGGAGATCCACGACTACTGAGCCAAGACCCGTCGGACAATTTCATGCCAGGGATAAGGAGTTCACATACCGTCCAGGGGTCACCTGCTATGCTTGTGGTCAACAAGGGCATTATGCTAAACAATGCCCGAAGCCAGACTCGGCACCCAAGCCGAACAATGGTGGAAACAATCCCGCCCCAAGCGCAACAACTTCAACCCCAACAACAACCACAGGAAGGGTCACCTGAACCATGTGACCAGGGAAGAAGCGCATAATGCCCCAGACATCGTGCTCGGTACGTTCCCTGTCAACACAGTACCTGCCATGGTTTTGTTTGATTCTGGAGCTTCCCATTCGTTCGTTTCGAAGAGTTTTGTTTCGCAACACGGTTTTCCGATACTTCCCTTGGAAAAATCTATGATCATCAAGTCCCCCGGAAATAAGCAAATCGCTCAAGGTTACTGCCAAGGAGTGGTCATTGAGTTCGAAGGACTACAATTCCACGCAAATCTCATCGTGTTGGAAAGTAGAGGACTGGATGTCATTTTAGGGATGGACTGGTTGACCACCAACAAAGGATTCATCGAATGTTTCAATCGGACAGTGATTCTCACTCACCATCACGGCAAGACTATAAGAGTTTCCGCCCAAGAAAGGCCACGATCACAGCAGCCAAAGCTGAACAAAATGGACATTGCAGAACTGAGAAAAGTTCCAGTGGTATGCGAGTTTCCTGATGTGTTCCCTGAAGAACTACCAGGCATGCCACCAGACCGAGAGATCGAATTCAGCATCGAACTAGCACCTGGCACCGCTCCCATCTATAAGAAGCCTTATAGAATGGCACCCTCAGAATTGGTGGAGTTGAAGAAGCAGATAAAGGAATTGTTGGACAAAGGATTTATTCGAGCCAGCTCCTCACCATGGGGTTCGCCTGTGTTGTTCGCTAAGAAGAAAGATGGGACACTGAGGTTGTGCATAGACTATCGAGCCCTCAATATGGTCACCATCAAAAACAAATATCCGATGCCATGGATAAATGATTTGTTTGACCAGCTCGCACAAGCCAAAGTATTTTCAAAGATTGATTTGAGATCAGTATACCATCAACTGAAGGTACGGACAGAAGATATCCCCAAGACAACATTCACTTCCAGATATGGGTTATACGAATTTACAGTGATGCCTTTTGGACTAACGAACGTCCCCGCATATTTCGTCCACCTCATGAACAAAGTGTTCATGAAATACATGGACAAATTTGTGGTGGTATTCATTGACGATATTCTGGTTTACTCAAGGACACCAGAAGAGCATGCTGAGCACCTCAGGATTGTTTTGGGAGAATTGAGGAAACATCAGTTGTACGCCAAATTTAGCAAATGCGAATTTTGGCTAAGACAAGTTGGTTTCTTGGGCCATATATTGAACCAAGAAGGCGTGGCCGTAGACCCAGAAAAAGTCAAGGCCATACTAGACTGGAAGCCACCCGCCAATGTTACTGATGTGCGGAGTTTTCTGGGAATGGCCGGATATTACAGAAGATTTATTGAAGGGTTCTCCACTGTGGCGAAACCTATGACACAGTTACTCAAGAAGGACAAGAAATTTATATGGACGGAAGCATGTGAGCAGAGCTTCCAAGAACTCAAGAAGAAGCTGACAACCGCACCAGTCTTAACTGTGCCAGACATACACAAGAGCTTTGAAGTGTATTGTGACGCGTCCCGGAAAGGTCTCGGATGCGTACTAATGCAGGATGGCAAAGTTGTCGCATATGCCTCCAGGCAGCTGCGAAAACATGAGGAAAATTACCCAACACATGACTTGGAGCTAGCAGAAGTCATACATGCACTCAAGGAGTGGAGGCACTTTCTGTTGGGAAATCGCTGTGAAATATATACAGACCATAAGAGCCTCAAATATATTTTCACACAGCCAGAGCTGAATTTACGCCAACGACGCTGGTTGGAACTGGTCAAAGACTATGACGTCGGCATTCACTACCACCCAGGGAAAGCAAATGTAGTGGCCAATGCCCTTAGTTGAAACCCCAGCCCGGACAATGACGGTCCGCAAAATTTGAGACCTGAGTTTCAGCGACAGTTCGCTAGACTCAACATGATGTTAGTCTCTGAGGGCACCATATCGAACCTGGAGATACAACCCACCTTGGTGGAAAAATTTAGAAGGCTCAACAGGGACATCCCAGCATCGAAGGCATAAAGAAGAAAATGAATCTTAGTAAGACTTCAGAGTTCGTCACAGACAGTGAAGGAACATTATGGTACCGAGACAGACTTCGCGTACCTAACATTGAGGAACTCAAGCAACAGATCTTGACGGAAAGCCACACCGCCCCATACTCGATCCATCCTGGAGGAACCAAAATGTACAAGGACATCCAGGAAAGTTTTGGTGGCACGGTATGAAAAGAGATATAGCCACATTCATTGCTTGTTGCGATTCATGTCAGCGCATCAAGGCTGAGCACCAAAAGCCAGTAGGGCTACTCCAGCCTAACAGGATACCGGAGTGGAAATGGGATGAAATAGGAATGGACTTCATTGTCGGATTACCCCGATCACAACGCGGGAATGACGCCATATGGGTCATCACAGACCGACTAACCAAGGTTGCTCATTTCATTCCCGTGAAGACTACCTACTCCACACAAAGACTGGCAAAACTTTATCTCTCCCGTATAGTTTGCTTGCACGGGGTCCCAAAGACTATAATATCAGACCGAGGCACCCAATTCGTCTCCAAATTTTGGGATCACCTACAACAAGCTCTGGGCACGCAGCTAGCTTTCAGTACAGCATACCACCCTCAGACTGATGGACAGACGGAACGTGTAAACCAAATCCTAGAGGATATGCTAAGAGCCCGTGTGCTCACCTATGGATCCAGTTGGGAAGAAAGTTTGTCGTATGCCGAATTTGCTTACAACAACAGTTACCAAGCCAGCTTGCAAATGGCACCCTTTGAAGCATTGTACGGACGAAGGTGTCGTACCCCTCTGAATTGGTCAGAAACAGGTGACAGCCGTATCTTCGGCCCAGACATGCTTAAAGAGGCCGAGGAGAAAGTTAAACAAATCAGGGACAGACTCAAGACCGCACAGAGCCGACAAAAGAGCTACTATGATCAGAAGCATCGTGAGGTCAGCTTTGAACCTGGTGATTCCGTATACCTCCGAGTATCTCCTATGAGGGGTCTGCAACGGTTCAAGATTAAGGGGAAGCTAGCCCCAAGATTTATTGGACCATTTTGTGTAAAGGCACGAAGAGGCACGGTGGCCTACCAACTAGACCTCCCCAAGGAGCTGTCAGACGTCCATGACGTATTCCACGTCTCGCAGTTGAGGAAATACGTGAGTAACCCGGAGAAACATGTACCTCATGAGGACATTGATATGCAACCAGATCTCACCTACAGAGAAAGGCCAGTAAAGATTTTAGAAGAGTCTGAACGGAGGACCCGTCAGAAAACGACAAGATTTTTCAGGGTTCAGTGGAGCAACCACACTAAGGATGAAGCCACATGGGAAAGGGAAGATTTCCTCCGAGCAAGGATCCATATCTATTTGAGGAGCAGCAGAAATCCCGAGGACGAGATTTTTCCTAAGGGGGTAGGTGTTGTGACACCCAAGTTTTTATTTGAATTTTTTCAAAAGATTTTATTTGACTTGAGGGGAGTGATTTAAATTTTTCTTCAAGAGAACTCTCCGTCTCATATATTTTTCTTTATGGCAAAAGTTTTGTTTGGATTCACCCAAGATATGTCTTTGGTCTTGGAGGTTCTTGCTTTTCATTTGGACTCAAGACCAAATGTTTTTCTTTTGGGGAAAACAACTTTTAAAAATCTTTTTGGAAATGCACTATGGCTTTTGGAAAACTCTTTTGCCCCTTTCAACAATTCCTTCTTGCCATGGCCTTAGTGCAAATCCTCTCTCCTAACCCTTCCCTCACCTTTGGATCATGATCTGCATCAAATCCAGCAAGTTGGACCTCCCCATGTGATCATTTCCATTTGAATCTTATTCAAACAAATTTCTGTCTTTTATCCTACTACTTGGAGATTTACAAAGGAACTCCATTTTCTGTTTTGATTTTTGCCCCCAAACCAACCCTTCCTCCTAGTCCTTTGAACCCTCAACCTAGAACCATGAAGATCCACTGGTCTTCAGTTCAAAATTTTCAAACTACACCTGCTGCAAGTTTGGACCAGATTTGACAAATTTGGTGAAATTCATTCAAAACCTTCTCCAAAAATTCCAAGTAAAATCAGGCAGCCTCTGGGTGCATTGAGTGGTCATCTCACCAAGTTACAGCTCCAGAAAAATTTATCTCATAGACAAAACCTTCTGTCGAACACCTGTAGTGCACTGTCTATGTCAAGTTCAGAAAATTCAGAGATTCAGTCAGTGGCTTGCTGTCGTTTTCTTCAGAGAAGGACGTCGATCTCGCCAGTGCCACCGCGTCGCCTTGCTCCTCGTCCCCTCCCCCTTGTTCCTGCACCGCACGAACGCCTGGCGCCTTGCGGGCGTCGGCGACGAGCAGCAGGAGGTGCGCCGCCCCGTGACCGACGCCGGCGGCGGCTTTGCGGACGCCAGCGGGAGACACGGCGCCGACGACGCCACCCAGCGCCGCCCAAACCACCGGAGCTCGCCGCGTGGCCTTCTACTCCCCCGAATGCGCTACCGCTCTCATCGTGAACCGCAGGGCGCGGAGCGCGCTCTCTGCTGCCGTTGAGCCCATGCGGTCACCTCACCGTGGACCGACGCCATTACGCCAAGACCATCTCCGTTTAGCTCTAAAACGACTCCAGTAACCTCCACTGATGCTGCCTGGCCGCTCAAACCCCCTGCCAATCCACTGCTCCGCCGTAATCGCTCGCCGGAGATTCTCCGTTCACGGCCACCCCGTCGATCCGCCTATAAATAGAGGCCCCGAGCTTCAACTCGAGCACCCACCAGCCTTGCACTCCCCCTAGAGCACGCCTAGCCACTGGAAGAGCCCCGAGGAGGTCTCCTTCCTCGACTCCGGCCGCCGCGACCCGCCACGGGATCCAGCCCGATTCACCCCCGTGTGTGCTCCTCCGCCTCCATCCTCTTGCCAGTAGCTTCACCATGCATCCCTCTTTCTGACCCGCACTTCAATTTGAAGCTTGCAGCCCTCCACCGGAGTTCCTCATCCTCACCCGAGCCGCCGTCCGCCGGAGAAAGTGTCGCCGTTGACGTGGTGCTCCCCGTTGGACGAGTCCACCACCCACCGACGCGGAAAAGGACGCTGAAGCTCTTGGTACCCTCCGCTTCTCCTAACTCGCCGTGGTTCAACGCTGGCGTCCACCGCAGTCTTCGGGCGCCGGCGAGCTTTTCAAACCTGACATGTGGACCCCGCGTGTCAGCCTCTGTTTTATTCCACCTCGAACCGTTTTCTGTTGACGCCTTCGGGCAAATACATTTTCTCCTTTGCGCTTGCGCATTCCCAATCGAACCGTTTTCTGTTTTCTCAGTTAAAACCCTGGAACTTTTCTGTTTCATTACAGATAAGTCCCTGGACAGAAACCTTTATAACTTTTTAATAAAAAGGGATTTTTGAGTGATTCTTTTTCTGACAATCTTCAAATTTTGTGTAGTTTTTTATGGGATTTATTTGAAAAATATTTGGAAAAGTTTCTGTGCAAGTGTTGGTTTTCACGTTAGTACCCGTTTCGTGATTGCCGTAGGTTCCGGAAGAGGTGACGGAGCCGCGAACTTCGCCGAGCTAGACTCCGACTTCTCCGAACCAGGCAAGCATGTTTTGAACATTTGATATGACAGGTGTTTTACATGTTCACGTGAGAGTTTGTGCGTGGCATATGAGTGTCGGTAAATACCTCGTTGCTTGTAAGGCAACGACCCGGTTGTTCCAAAGTCGCGATGATCTCTGATGAGAGATGGCCTAATCATGTGGTGACATGAAGGGCAGCAAGGTGGTACTGTTGTAGCATACCAGCCTTGCGTCATCCGACTTTCCCCGACATTAACGTGGTTGGAGCCACGTTATCGTTCTTTTCCCGCATGATTCCAAAGTTGCGATGATCTCTGATGAGAGATGGCCTAATCATGTGGTGACATGAAGGGCAGCAAGGTGGTACTGTTGTAGCATACTAGCCTTGCGTCATCCGACTTCCTCCGACGTTAACGTGGTTGGAGCCACGTTAACGTTCTTTCCCCTTTCCGTGCTACCACATGTCTCATTGCCAGGATGCGGTTTAGTAAGTTGGTAACCTCTTTCCGTGTACACACCAAACAGAGAGGCCGGGATGATGGTACCTTGGCCCAGGATTAAAGCCAGTCATCCGGTCAGGGGGCATGGGTGTTTCCGGTTGGGACCGAGAGGGGGGGCACCCCCTTAGAGCGCGCGTATAGAAATTTGATCCCATGCTACGCGAGGTTGTAGCCTCCCCGTCTCAAGGTTTTTCTTGAACGTTGCCGAGGGTGATCCCTGGCTTCGGATGGTTGAATGGGGTGTGTGCTGGTTAGACGTGTTCCTTCCAAAACACCGTAGACGGAACTAGTCCCCGTGACTACTGAAATCCGTTGGCTGTGGTTAAGTACAAACTCTGCAGAGTCAATTCTTTCCAAATCATCGCATCCATGATCAAGTAGCGTAAACATTATATCCATATCTATCAGTGTGAAAAAAACTTGTCCCCGGTGAACAAGCTCAAGTGGTAAAATTCAGATTTATTGTTATTCTTGTGAATGGACTAACTTTATATTTGTCTCATGCTTGTGATAAATTATGTTCCCGAACTATTGTATTATTGAGCTACAATATAAGCCCTTTATCTGACGTCGCGCAGACGTCCGACTGTGGCGTGTACGTGTTTCTTACTTTATATATAAGCCCT
The DNA here is from genome assembly GCF_018294505.1 of Triticum aestivum. Taxonomy (NCBI): domain Eukaryota; kingdom Viridiplantae; phylum Streptophyta; class Magnoliopsida; order Poales; family Poaceae; genus Triticum; species Triticum aestivum. The sequence continues at coordinate 289,597,800 of NC_057796.1, forward strand.
TTATGTGATGTCGCTCAGACGTCCGACTGTGGCATGCACTGTCTTTATTTTCTGTTGCAAGCCCTTTATGTGGTGTCGCCTCGACGCCCGACTGTGGCATTATTATTCTGTATTTTCTGCTCGAGGAGTCTTTCAGACACTCGTTTGGCACCTGTATTATTATTCCGCATTTTCCGCTCGAGGAGTCTTTCAGACACTCGTTTGGCACCTGTATTATTATTCCGCATTTTCCGCTCGAGGAGTCTTTCAGACACTCGTTTGGCACCTGTATTATTATTCCGCATTTTCCGCTCGAGGAGTCTTTCAGACACTCGCTTGGTACCAGTATTACTATTCTAAAGTTTCCGCTCGAGGCGTCATTCAGACCCTCGCTTGGCACCCAGTATTTATTATCTCTATGTCTGATCGCACTGGATAACTTGTTCATATGTTTCATGTTTGCATTCGTTATACCTTATGTCCGAACTGTCTTGCGAGTACTTTCATAGTACTCACCTGGCTTGTTGATTTGGCCAGATGTTGACGAAGGCGATCTCTTGGATGAAGAGTTTGATAGCGCGTCCGATGCCTAGAGGAGTCCCAGTCAGTCCTGCGCGATCCCGAATATTGGTCACTTGTATTGTATACGCTTCCGCCACCCGCAATAAGTGTTCTCGAGCCTCACTCCGACGCTCGAAGAGTTGTAGTCTTCTAGAATCATATCACTCACTTCGCGATGATATTTCCACCACCGTCATTATCGTGAGTTAGTAGTTTGCCACCCTATCCGCCGTCTTGTTTTAGCGGCGTGCATGTAATAAATTGTTGGGCAGTCTCTGCTCAACCTTGTATTATATTTAGTACTCCTGGTATTTTTCTTCTGTGACCAAGATATGTTCTACCAGTGAGAAGGAATTCTTCCTCGCTGGTCCGTAAAAGGGATTGGTCTCTCAATAATTATCTTATTGAAAAACCGGTCGTGACACTCAGTTACTTGGAATTTCAGCACTTGCAGACATTACCTTGCTAAAAACCACTTGTCATTTCCTTCTGCTCCTCGTTGGGTTCGACACTCTTACTTATCGAAAAGAGCTAAAATTGTTCCCCTATACTTGTGGGTCATCAGTCATACTTGTGCTGTCGTAGAAGTGTTCGATGACAATACCAAAATTATCATCACGGAAGTGTCCACTTCCATGACAATAAATGGCGCATCATGGAAGTGTTTCCGACAAGGGTAACTGACACATGACTTCCACCGTAATGGGCCGCTATTAAGCTATTGGGTTCCGGTTTGGATCCGATAACCCGTTAACAGCCCGGAGCAATGGGGATTTTCCATGTGTAAAACTGTGATTTGCCGGAGTATCCACGTGTCAGCTCGGCGTTGGGACAGATGTCATCCGGCGATTGGACGGGATGCGCCTATGATACATTGAACGTGGCTCAGCCCAAATGCGGCCCATTCAAGTCAAAAGGCTGGCCTGTTTGACTTGGTCAAAAGGTATCGTCCTGGCCCATGGAAAGCCTGTTAACGGCCTGTTCGCATATAGCCCATTTATAGCCCACTAACTCACGGCCTGTTATGGCTTATCTGAATTAGGCCCAGTAGCGTCATCTGGGCCATCCAATATGATTCCAGCCCATTGTAACTTCCGGCCGATGTATGGCCCATGACGTCTTTCGGCCCATATGAGGCCCTTTGTAACCCCGGGCCCAATAAAGGCCCATGGTGAAACTAGCCCAAAATGAACAATGTATTGCTTTATACCCATTAACGGTCCATTATTATATTGGGCCGTTTCCAGCCCGTGTTATCTTTCAGCCTTCTGAGGGCCCATTTATTCTTGGGCTCATTTCCAGCATTCAATTACTTACGTTCCATTAATGGCATGTTCCACTTGTGGGCCAAATCCAGCCTGTGGTTATAGTCGGCCCGTTTGTGGCCTGATAATCCGCTGGGTTGTTTTCATAGTGTCAGCCCATTAATGACCCGTTATGCTTGTCGATAGAATTAATCCCGTTATACATATTGGCCTACTAGTGGCCCATTGTGCTCGGGCCATAAACTGACGATTTCCACTCTGGCCAGTTTACGGCCCATATAGCGGTCCTTTATTGGTCCACGAATAAGTAGGGCCCATGTTTGGCCAATCGATCATATGGCCCGTAGAAGGCCCATTGATTCTATGGCCCATAGAAGGCTCATGGATCCTACGGCCGATGGTTACAACGGTTCGTATGTTGCCCATGGTTATTGTGGCCTAGTTAAAAAGATATTTTTATTGTGGCCACTAGCAAAGCGCGGAAAAAGAGTTGCTATGACTACAACCAAACAAATAAACAAGAAAATAAGGAAATAAACAAGCAAGGAACTAACGCTAGGCTATTACGGCTATTACATGTATTACATCCAGTAGGCATCAAAGTTCAGTACCAGTGCAAATATAGGGAACAAATTAAGCAGCATATTACATACACTGGGCGTCTAAATTGGCCACTAGTGCAAATAAACGTGGCAGCAAAACAAGTCCATAACTGAAACAACTTCAGAAGAGCTCAGGAAATGTTATCTTGGGTATCGACCATGCTGGCAAGACTCTTAGCAAGCTTGTTAGCTTTCTCTTGTTTGGCGCTTAAATCCTCCAGCGCTTGCTGTTGCACCACAAAGTATGCATTTGAATTCTGCAGGGACTTCCTCAGTCCTTCGGCTTCGTGTCACAACACATCTGAAAAATGCATTTCAACTTGAAGTTGAGACTCAAGAAGCCGAACTGATTCAGGCAGCGAGTTCGAAGAGCTTGTGCCAACAGTAGTGGCCAGTAACTTGAACACTACATCAAGACATAACTTTGGGGTCGTCTCACTGTCTTCAAGATAGTTTTTATTAGCTTTCTTGGAGACCAACAGGGATGTCTCACTATCTTGAACCTTATCTGCATTACTTCCTTTACCAATGCATAATGGGTACTCTTCTCCAATATTTTGTCCGCATTCTAAAAGGGAAACAAGCAGACACATCACAGGTTTACCATGTTGTATATGAAACTCATTTTGGTAAACCAGTTCAGTAGTAAGGTGGATAGGATAACAACATGAAACAAACATATATCTTTGTACTATGGTCACTGTATGGTCTATATCATTCTAGTTTATGTTGCCAAATCAAGATAGAGACAGTTTAAATCATATCTGTTTAAGACAAAGCAGCATACATAATATAAGTGTGGGAAACTAACAACACTTCACTGGTACACATCGGTGCTATACAAACGGTTTTTAACCCCTTTCCGCGACGACGTTTGGAACCGTTGCCAAGTGAGTGTGGGCGATAGGGGGGTCCTTCCCACACGACCCAGAAACCGTCGGGGATATGCCCTCCTGGCACACATGGTCGGCAAAATGAGGTCGTGTGCGATCGGCGAGCGCTCAAACACGGTTATACATACAATAGTGCTAAAAAATACAATTATGCAGGCGAAATCATTTCCGGTCGTAAGTACATCCCACACAGTCAGTCCCCGCTAAACGTTTCCGTTCGTATGTACATCCCACACATTTGCTCCAAGGAAAACGTTTCCGTTCACAGGTACATCACACACAATTTTCCACATTAAATCATTTGTGATAGCGTTGCCCTTGCACAGGATATTAACAATTTTATCGTTTGCATTATTGAATGCATCACACACGGTGCGTAGAAGAAACTGTGTGGCAAAGGCTGTCCATCACACACAGTTTTTATGTGGTAAATGTTTGCGCAAGGTGGCCTAACGCAAACAGTTTTCAAGAGGATGTCGTGTGTGCAGTGGAGATTGATCGCACACGTAGTGGATCCTAGAAATGTGTCTGATCTCCACATCTATCGCAGACGTTTCACTTTCACAAACCGTGTGCAGTGTAATCCCTAATTAATCCCTAATTTAAAAATCACATGTTTTGAATTTGAAAGTAGGCAATCACTTATTTCATACTGTGGCACCCCGGCTCAGAGAAACCGGAACGCCCCGTATTCCAGCCCAGAGATCGAGGAAAAGTCTCTGGAATACGACACTGCTTGACATAGAAGAAATCAGCTCTTATTACAAGAATAATAACACAAGGGTCTGATGTTACAAAGAAGCACATCAGCACGGCGACACTACGCCTGCGATACTACACTTGCTCTATGCTAGTAGCGGAACAACTCGTAGCAGCGGAACGACGACGAAGGTGGTGAATCTCACCTCCGCAGGGACTCTGGCTAGGACACGATCTAGCTCGCACGCACGGCAACCTCGACAAGCAAGCAAGCAATCATGGCATCACCTGCAATCTGGCATGACACGCCAGGTCAGTACATTGAATGTACTTGCAAGCTCACAACAACCATAAACATCAAGGCAAGACAATAACATAGCATTAACAGGTTAATTAATTAACAACTACCATGATGAAGCAACTACTAAGCATGGTATGAAACTAATACAATACTGATAAATCACCATCTCAGATGTCCATAACCATATCTCTCTTGGCTAATCGGCCAAGCAATGTACCATCTCGATCACCTCGTGATCAAAACCAAACGGTAATCATTCACCGATCACAAACGGAACATCACATGATCACCTCGTGATCAAAACATCCACATGATCACCTCATGACCACATCACAAACTGAATGATCATCCTCAAGATCATCCCAACATCATCATCAACATCCTGCCTGAATGTTACTGCTCACAATATCAACATATACATCACCTATAAGTCATTCTGTCACGTGAGTGTTGATCGAACGGTGTGACCTAGTACGGACACGGCTATCGATAGCTTAAACACACACTCTGCAGAGGTAGCGGACTGTACCCACACCACGGAACCCATGGCCTCGCACTCCCATTCGGGCGGACCAACGGCGTTCCGACAAAACCGATCTACTGCCATGACACTCTCCCGGCCACTCCGACCAACACCCCCTTTGTCCTGGGTGGCCCCGTGCCTACCAAACGCACCAACGGCCACCATCGTGGCAAAACGGCCACCGTCGTGGCAAACAAAAACGGTCCCAAATGGGGACAATCCGGATACAACAACTACGGGCACACAAGGCTTATGTCTGCCTACCTGATCAGGGTAGCATGCGCCCATGACCTTCCCGCGTGGGAGGCACCGGCATGAGGCACGGCAATAGACCCAGTTAGGGCCTTCCCATAAAGGCAAATGTGGTTGCACTGGAGAAAGCCCGGTTCGGTGGCACCTGACCAACTTAATGACGGAATTTATCCCCAAAAATATAACAGTGATAACTGATACTCCAATATCAACTATCAAACTGTAATCCAAGTCATAGCAATATCCAACAAATAATCTGAGCATAATATCATCATATCAAAATACTCCAAGGATAGCATAACATTTCTATCATGATGAATCTGAAAACAATAACTCTACTACTCCAATAACAAGAACAAAGCTATCCAGCTAAGATCCACACGTAAACATCATCTCCGAAATTAATAAACCAAGCAACAGTAACAGAACATCGACTAGTATCATGAAAATAATCATACTAACCACTAATAATCCAAAGGCAGCATGACATCCAAAGTAATACTCCAAAATAAAATAACAGATATCGTCATGAAAACAATCATAATATCAACCACTAATACTCCAATGGCTACATGATACTCATCAACTACAAACATAACTCCTAGTAATCCAAACAATAGCATGGCAACAACAAGATCAAAATAATACTCTGAGAAAATGCCATGCGCAAAGTCATGTAGCTAAAGCAATATTTTAAACAAGTTCAAATAGATTAAACCATGTCACTGCATTACAGTGATGCAAATGGAGGGTGTGGCTTGCCTGGGGATGAAGAAATCACCGGGACAAGGTGCGGAAACATCGCAGAAACGAAGAACGGGCTCGACGAAAGAGGCTGGAAACACTTCTCTCTCGAAAGAGGCTGGTTAACGGCAAGGGCAAAATGGTCATTTTTAGAATGTCAAAACATGGTGAAAATGATACGAACAGAACGGGCTCGACGAAACGAAGAAGTGGGCTTTGGAATCACCTCATTTGGAGTTGTGGGCAAAAAGATATGAAGGTTTTTCTGCCAGGGACCCATCTGTAATAAAATCATCACAAACAGGCCCTTGGCTAAAAAAACAGAACGTGCACTATGGAGAAATACACCTTTGCCTCGGGGAAGCGTAATCCCGGCTGAAACAGAGACAAAATACGCTTTCGGTAAAAGAAAACGTACTCTGTCTGAAGGAGAGCAAAAGTACGCTTTCCGAAAGTGAAAACGTACTCGGGTGTTGACGCTTCCACTTGCCATGCGGGCAGAGGTGGGGCCAGGCAGTACAGGAATCAGCTATTTTGCCGTCTGCCACGGCGGACGGCAAAGGCATGAACGGCGGACGGCAAAGGCCTTTGCCGTCAACCGCGGACGGCAAAAGGCTCCGGCAAAGTAGGCTACGGTAAACAGCTACTTTGCCGTCTGCTTCCTGGCGGCTGACGGCAAAGACACATATATAGCTAGCTATCAAGTTTCATCGAAATAGATCAAATAATTAATGGGGGAGGAGGACATGTCATTTGTGCTCACCCACGAATGAAGGGGCAGAGCTCGTCAAACGCACGGCGAGGTCGTCGAACACCAAACCTCGCAGCGATGAAACAACTGCACATTTAAAACTACCCGATCAACACAATTATATATGATGTTTTTCATAACAAAATCGAAAAATATATGACCTAACTAATAATTCACAAATATATGACCCCGTCGGCTTCTGGAAGGCCAAAGAACACCTTTTCGGGAGGTGTC
>NC_057796.1:289605420-289605923 GCF_018294505.1 Triticum aestivum
TCTTCTTCCTCTTCTTCCTTTTCTTCCTTTTCTTCCTTTTTTTCCTTCTTCTTCTTCTTCTTATTCCTCCTTTCCTTTTTCCTCTTCTTCTTCTCCTCCTCTCCTCTTTTTTCTTCTTCTTCCTCTTCTTCTTTTTTCTTCTCCTCCTCCTCCTCTTCTTCTTCCTTTCCTTTTTCCTCTTCTTCTTCTCCTCCTCTCCTCTTTTTCTCTTCTTCTTCTTCTTTCCTCAAACTAAACTAAACCTAAAACTAAACCTAAATCTAAAACTAAAACTAAATCTAAACTAAACATAAACCTAAAACTAATAAAACAGAAAAAAGGAAAAAACTAAATCTAAACCTAAAACTAAACTAAAACTAAACCTAAAACTAAAAGTAAATCTAAATCTAAAATAAACATAAACCTAAAACTAAAAAAACAGAAAAAAAGGAAAAAAAGAGGAGGTAGAGCTCACCTGGGGCAGGGCCGGTGGAGGAGGGGGGCGGGGCGGTGGAGGAGGGGTG
>NC_057796.1:289606325-289655418 GCF_018294505.1 Triticum aestivum
CTGGCAGACGGCAAAGAGGTGGGGCGTTAAGTTTTTTCCAAACGGGCGGGGGGGGGGGCACCTCTCTCTTTGCCGTCTGCCAGCAGACGGCACGGCAAAGAGCTTCTTTGCCGTCTGCCATTTCTTTGCCGTCTGCTTTTGGGTAGCTGATGGCAAAGAGCTTCTTTGCCGTCAGCTAGCAGACGGCAAAGAGCTGGCAGATGGAAAATTAGCTGATTCCAGTAGTGAGGCATTCGGGTCGCTGATGGGCGGGTCCCCCAGGGGCGGGGCCCGTCACTTATCCACTTGGGCTGGAGTGGGGCCCTCCTGGCCGGGTCAACTTCTTCTTCCTCCCGCTCGCCCGCTGCACAGAAGGGAGGCGTGCGCTGCGGGCGGCCGTCCGGCCGGCTCCGGCCACCTCTCGCGGTCCTCGGCACACAGGCGAGCTCGTGGAAGATAGGAGCATCCCTTCCCGTGGTGCACGGGCTCCGAGAGGGACCAAAACAACGGCGGCAAGGGTTGTGGCGGAGGAGGGATTCGGGTGGAGACGGGGTTCCGGCCATCATGGCTCCGACGAAGGGGAGAGGACCTGGGGATGGTAGCCGGAGTGGGGCGGTCTACTGGTGGTGGTAGGAGCGAGGAAGGGGCTCGGGTTCCTCCAATTTAGGAGGACCGAGGCGACGGCCATGGCGACAGAGGGAGGGCAGGAGAGCTTCTCAAGCTCGGGTGAGAGGCTGGGGAGGGGTGGTGGAGTGAGGAGAGGAGGCTGATGAGCTCGGGAGGCCGCGGGGATGGCTATATATAGCCGGGCGAGGGAGGCTGAGCTCGGGTGTCGCCGCAGGGATCCGGACAACGTCTCTGGCGACGCGCCGCGAGCACGGGTGAGCACGGGAACACAACGAGGGAGGCAACGGACAAGCTACAGAAGTGCACAGGGCAAGAGGGGCCGAGGGCGCAGAGGAGAAGTGGCCATGGTGCCATTAAAGCTTGGTCGGCCACAGTGCGCCCGTGGGCGTGCGGCGACGAGCGCTGACGGAGGGGCTGACGGAGGGGGAGATGCCTCCAGGAGGACGGCGACGACGCGGTAAAACGGTGAGACGTGCTCAAGAGCGCGAAGACGATGAGAGGGAGAGGGGCCCGGGCAAGAAACCATCCAGCTCGCGTCCATGGCATGCCAGAGCTCGTGATCACCGCGTGCACTGGTACACACAGTGCCACACGGCCGGCCAAATGAAGTCTGGGGGTTTGTCCTTCCTGGGGAGGTTGCAACTGAGGTGGTAGTTTGGTGAAAATGGCTCTGGTTAAATGGTAATCACCCTCTGAAGTTTACTGCAGTAAACTTGCATGAGAACTGCTGATCAACAGGAAGGAGTTTGGGAGCAATGGAGTTGTCTGCGAGGTTTAGGGTAAGAAGGACTTTCATCCTGGTTACTTTGAGAAGATTTGGATCAAGATTTAATGTAGTTGCTTTACAACCACATAAACTGGTCCAGAAACAAAAACAGGAAGAAGCACTCACATGGTGAGGCTACTTGAGCTCAAATTGGGCAAGGCATCATGATTTGGTCATAAGAATATGCTGTAGAAATTTCATACCAAATTGACGAGCCAAAGTGGTACTTGTTTCACAGCCATCCTCACTGACCAGAAACTTGAAATAATTTTGGAGAAATATTGGCTTTATGAAATGGTCCCAAATTTGGTGGAGAGATGTTATTTTGGTAGGAGAACAATCTGGTATTTTCCCAGAATTAATGAAGCAATATAAAATGCACTTGCTTCACAACCTGAAAATATTGCCAGAATCAAAGATTTGGTCCTGTGCTCACATCGATCAAGGGACGGAGCTGAAATTTGGAGGAGGCTAATTATATGAGAACATGAAGAGGCATGCAAAATTTCAACTCATTTGGATAACCCTAGCTAGTACTTCCTTCACAATGCCTTCTGTCTGGCAGAAAGTTTGAAAATTCACTGAGGAAGATTGGCTAGGCAAATAAAGTTGAATTTTGGCATGAGGCAATTATTTGGACATAAAAGAATGCCCAACAAGTTTGGGAGAAAACCACACTGGACAGAAATGAAGAATAATTTTTGGAGAATTATTCTTGGGCTAGGACAGGAAAGTTTGGGCATATTTGAGCAACATATGACCCAAAGAAATTATGAGAATTAATTGAGATTTTTGGGAGGGACAGAAATATAGGTTGCTTCACAACCTAGGGCAGATAGGGTTATTCCTTTAATAGAAAAAGGAATTTTCCCTAGAAAAAGAAATTAAGGTTTGGTCAAGCAGTGGAGTGACATGATCTTGGCAAGGTTTTGAGAATCATGAGTCACTTGGGAGAGGAATGAGGATGATTTCCCAGGTGGCAAGGCCACATAACCACTCCAAAAAGAAAAACAGAGCAAAAACCAATAAATCAAAAAGAATAAGAAAAGGGCCAAAAACCAGGCTGTTGCACATACCCAACCATGTTTATTACAAATATAGGTTCAACCACGAAAGCATAATTCGATACACAGGTACATATACTAAAGAACTACAGAAGCACCAAGTAAAGAATGATGAACCACAATTGCACTAAAGACGGTAAAGAGAGAGGCGAAAGACATTCTGGTTGCTGGAGAAGGTGAAGCGGAATGCCCATATTGTGCCCTCCTCCGTGCGTAATCCATGCACGAATCTAGGCCAAACCCTTGTGATGGCTACCCCTCCATCCTTTACTTTCTTCATTACCACTTCTCGATGCTCATTGTAGTCTGGAAGAAATACTTTAACCTTCATTTCATGTCCACCAATCATGTACTTTGCGAGGTAATCTTGAGTGAACTGCTTCGGGAACCACTGCGAATGAAAAAGATTCAGACATTGTTGTCTAATAACTCATTATGGGCAGTAAAAGGAGAAGGCTGCAGAATTTGTAGTTACCATCATATAGCTCACTGTTGTGTTGTATAGAGCATAAACAAATAATTTGCTTGCCACCATTCATATCTTTTTGCTAATAATCCTAATCAGTTTCCTCACTTGATGCTTCACTACTGCAGGATACTGCTAACGCGACACTACGATCAGAGACCCTTCAACGAAACTGTCTGCGATGCCATAATCACAAACGGTGGTGTAAAAAACCGTCATAAAAGGTGGAAAACGTTTGCGATGGAGGATGCATCAAACACGGTTCAGATTTTAGTTGCGTGTGCGATGTAGGGCATACGGTTCAACTCAATTAACTGTTTGCGATGAGGTGGGACAAAAGAAACGGGCAGCCAGATGAAGGTGTGTGCGATGTACAGCATACGATTCACTCGGATGAACTGTTTGTGATTAGGCAACACAATGGAAACGGTCAACCAGATCAAAGGTGTGTGCAATATACGGCATGCGGTTCACTCGGAAGAACTGTTTGCATTGAGACATGAGAACAGAAACGTTCAAATGAACAAGATGTGTGTGATACGAGGCAAACAGGTATGTAATCGGAAACGTGTGCGAAGACCGATAACAACACAGACGATTACTACTAACAAGCCGTGTGTGTTGTGAGCAAACGATTGCTGGTATACAATTGTGAGTGATTGATGAAAACATCACCGACGGGCTCCATTGTTTAGTCTATGTGCGATGTGATTTTCTTTGTCCGCACAACATCTACGCTCTGTCTACAGAGCATCAACATAGATACTTAAAAAGAAAGCATTGCATAACCAATTTAAGCATACAATTACACAAGTGACTGATAATCCCCAAGTACAGGGAATCATCATAGCAATTCCCAAAGGTGGAAGTGATAAGTATGGAGTGTCGAACCCACAAGGAGCTAAAGGTAAGATCAATATTCTCTCATGTCCTATCTGCCACTGATACGACTCTACGTACACCGAACGTTTGCTTCCAACTAGAAACGAGAAATAAAACTATGTTGTGGGTATGAAGAAGATAACTTTGCATGATATCTAAGAGCTAAAATATAAAAGTAGGTGCTGTTATCATAAAGTTAGAATATATTACTAAATATTATAAATAGCGAGTGTGGAATAATGATGGATCGGTGTGCGGAATTGTCCTAGGCAATTGTTAACATGACCGGTAATCACTATTGCAATTTCATATGAGGGAGAGGCATAAGCTAACATACTTTCCCTTCTGGGATCATATGCACATATGATTGGAACTCTAGCAAGCATCCGCAACTACTAAAGATCATTAAGGTAAAACCCAACCATAGCATTAAAGTATCAAGTCCCCTTTATCCCATACGCCGTGACCAACTTATCCGTGTTTATGCTTCTGTCACTCAAGCAACACAGACAATAAGTAAACCATGGACATATTGCAACACCCTATAGCAGGAATTGTCGGATGTGGGGTTCCGGCAAACCCTTAAGGTTCAAACACTGGGGTGCGCGCGAAGTCTTTCCCTCCTACCGATCTACGCCCTAGCTCTCTAAGATCTCGCGGACAAACTCGACGAACTCGCAACACAGAAAGACCCGAGATTTATACTGGTTTGGGCCACCGTTGTGGTGTAATACCCTACTCCAGTGTGGTGGTGGTGGATTGCCTCTAGGGCTGATGATGAACAGTACAAGGGAAGAACAGCCTCCTGAGGTTGAGGTGTTCTTGTGAGTAGGCTCTCGATCGGGTTGGATCAAGCTAAGATGAGATACCCTCAAGCTCAAATGAGATTGCCCTACTATGGTGGCTAGCTCTACTTATATAGGCCCTGGTCCTCTTCCCAAATATCGAGCGGGAAGGGAGCCAACAACGGCGGGCAAATTTGAAGGGGGACAGCTAGTACAAGCTATCCTGACAAAAGAGGTTTTCGCCTGCGAAAAGCTCTGGTGGTGACGCCGTCTTGGGATCCACGATGACCTCCGTCTCATTGTCCTCCTGGTCTTGGTCTCGTTGCACCAATATAGCAACCTTTGCCTGATGCCTCGGTACTCCTCGCCTGCGCTGGCCACCTTAGCACAAAAGAGGTAACAAGGACGCTGCGCGCGTTGGCGCCCGCCTGGCGCCGTGCATCATGAATCACGTCACGAGGGCCTCGTGAGGTTTGCCCCGCCTTGATATCTCCGCTCCTTGTGAGCCTGCCTGGCCAGGCTACTCCAGAGGAGGTCTTGTGTCGTCCGCCTCACGAGGCTTGGACCCTCGCGAGGGTCTTGGATGCCTTGTTGATGAAGATGGGTCGTACGGCGTACTGGCTTAGCCACACTATGGGCCGCATGCAGGCAAGTCTGGGGACCCCCGTGCCCAAAATGCCGACAGTAGCCCCCAGGCCCAAGGTGCGCTCGGGCTTGGCTTCGCGGCGAAGCCAATGGTCAAGTTCGGAGCACCGTGGGCCCCAAAAGCCTGCGGCCTCGGTTGACGCGCGGCGGTTGATTGGACGTGGGCGTCTCCGCTTCTACACGCTGCCTCGGCAACTGCTTGACCTGACAAAAGGCTGGCGCAGGCAGCACTTGCCTTCATTGCTTCTTCCTTGCCTCGCTCCAGATCCCCTTTCTTGCTCCTCGCCACCGCTACCTCCAGATCCGCTCCAATCTCATCCTGCACCCGCAATCCATGGCGCCGCGTAAAATCAAGACTTCCTCAGCACCGGCTTGGTATGAGCCGACCCTTGAGGCGCCCACCATCACGAAGAAAAGCCTCGCCTCTGTGTGCCTACTGACGGCGGGCGAGAGCAATGAGTGGGGGAAGACGGAGCTTCGGCTGGCGTCCGACGAGCTGGAGCCTGAGGGGAGCACCTTCTTCCCCTTCTTCTAGAGCAGTGTCGCCATTGGGTTGGTTCCTCCCTTCTCTGATTTCTTTTATGAAGTCCTCGACCACTACGGGCTGCAGGCGTTGCATCTCCATCCCAACTCTGTCCTCCTCCTGTCCATCTTTGCCTACTACTGTGAGGCGTACCTGGGCGTGAGGCCGTCCGTGGCGCTCCTGCGCCATTTCTTCTTCCTCCGTGTTAGTGGCGAGCATGCCTCCGGATGCGCTAATTTCGTCGCATGCAGCAAGGCCAACTCGATCTCGAGCACCGGGAAGAGGGCCGACAACATCCAATCCAAATGGGTCATGATGGATGCCCAGCGTGCCGATCCGCGCCAGGCGTTGATGATGGAGGCGCCCCGGCAGGGCAAGGGGTGGCCCAAGGCGGAGCTTGTCGACGAGCGGGCATCGTCAGTGTTGGGGCAGATGATGACCGACCTGAAGCCGGGCAACGCAAGGGCGGCCAAGATAACGGGGGCGATGCTCCTGAGGGAGTTCTTGATGCTGCGGGTTGCCCCACTCCAGGCGCGCGCGCCCCCTCTGGGAGCTTGAAGAAGAGGAGAACAAGACCTGCCTGAGGCCAGGGGACCTGCCCGGCGATGAATTGGACGCCGTCCTGCGCATCATAGTCGGGGACAACCAGGAGTACCCGCCTAGCGCCTTCGTTCCCCGTTTCCAACGCAGGGACCGGGAGGAATTCATCGCCTCCATGCCGACTTTTGATGCGCACGGACTGGTGCCGCCGGCGCTTCCGGGAGCTCCTTCGGCGCAGAAACCGGTGGAGGTGTCTTCTGGCGAGTCCTGTAGAGAGGGGGAAGAGGAGGTGGACTCGGAGAAGACTCTGGAAGAGGTGGGGGAGACTTCCCCTCTGAGCAAGGCCGAGATTCTCGGCGCCCTTCCTGATGACACCGAGGCCGACGCCTACCAAGGGGAGAGGGGGCAGCCCCTCATCCCGACAAAGAGTAGGTCGTCGCTGGTGGTCCGTGGTGCCGCCTCCACCCCGACACCTCTTGGGGCTGGATCCGGTTCTACCTCCGCACCGCCTGGCGCCGCCGGAGCCCGAACGCTTGCTTCTCAGGTCCCGGAGCTGTCAAGCTTCAAGCTTCCCAAGAGGAAGTATGTTGCAGTGGATCAGTAAGTGTCTTTAAGCTTCGCCTTGGCTTTGTTTGTACTCATCATTTCCTGATGCTAGCCCTTGGTCGATCAGGCCGACATCCTCGGCGAAGAAGAAGACGGACGACACATCGGCCGTGCCTCCCCCCGCAGAGAAAGGAGGCAGCAGCACCCGAGTCTCCCCAGCCCGGTCGTCCTCGCGAGGCCAAGAGGAGCATCGCCGCAGGGGGTCAGCCCCCATGGCCACACTGGCTCCGGAGGTGCCGGCGCTTGGCGCGGCTGACGTGGTCCCAGCTGCTCCGGAACCCGCGGTCTACCAAGCCCTGGTGACGGCATTGCTTCCTCCCACTGCAGCACCTCCACTCCCTGGTTCTTCTGCTCCTGCTGCTGTCTTGGAGCATGCCCTTTCGGAGATGACCCAGCTGCAGGCGGATCTCCTGAGCACGGATCCGCGCCTGGTGGCCAGGCGTCTTGAGTTGGCCTCTAGCTGGCTTCACTCCGACCTGGCGGTTCGCGCGGCACTGGGCCAGGCTGCTGCGGCTTCCGAGAAGGGGAAGCAGGGAGCCGCCAGCGCTGTAGCCGATCATGAGGCGGCGCTGGAAGACGGCAAGGCCGCCCGTGACCGCTGCCAAGTGCTGGAGGACGAGTTGCAGAGCCTGCACGACAAGCACGCCGAAGAGGTACGCTGCCGCCAAGCGAAGGAGGAGGAGATGAAGGCCCGGGAGGGAGCCATCAAGAACCGTGATGCTGAGCTGGCGGAGCTGGGGAACAAGCAGGCCGCCGAGCGCAACCGGTTGGAAGAGTTGGAGTGGAAGATGGGGACGAGGGAGGCCGATCTTGATGCCAAGGCGCGAGTCCTGGCCGAAGACCGCATGGCTTTCACCGATCTCGAGAAGAGGTCTCGCAAGGCGCTGAAGACACTCTACGAGCACGACCTGGAGAAGCCGCTGGACACCGACGAGGATGGCCCCGCCCAGCTGCTTCCCCTCATGGTGAAGGCGCTTGAGGAGGTCGTTGATGGCCTCGGTCCCATGGCGGAGGCAGAAGCTCGCGTCCTGTCTTCAGCCGCACTGACTCGCGTCTTCAGCCATCTGCACCTTCGCGACCCCAACGCTCGCCTTGACGAGCTGCTGGAGCCTGTGGCTGAACATCACTGCAACGCCGCCGCCTCAGCTGTACAAGGTCAAGTGGAGGCCTTGCTGGGGAGGTTCCGCGGCTTTGTCTCCGATCCTCTGTCTGGCGACGCCGCGGATCCTGCGGCTGGTGATGAAGGTGAGAACATCGTTGCCCACGGGGGAGCACCTTCCGCAGGCGATGGCGATATCCAGGGGTGACCTGCGGCTATTGTTCCCATTTCGTTCCTGCAACATGTATCAGGCCTCGTGGAGGCGTTTAGACTTTTCATTTGGTATTGTGAGAACAATATGCTTGTCATATTTGCTTCGAGATTTTGCGTTTTCCTTCCTATTTGCTTTGCGTTCTGCGTCGGCAGAGCCCGGCCCCGCGCATACCTCAACCGCCATTGGGCCGACCGGAGATCAGGACGGACCAAGGAGTGCGGGGCTACGTGACCAGTTAGGCTCCTGAGTCACAATGCTCAGGAGTCCCCCTTGACGCGCAAACAACATATAGGGAGGGTTCGTGAGGATAGATTAATGTTCTACGTCGGCAGGGCCCGACCCAGCGCATACCTCAACCGCCATTGGGCCAACCGGAGACCAGGACGGACCAAGGAGTGAGGGGCTACGTGACCAGTTAGACTCCTGAGTCGCGATGCTCAGGAGTCCCCCTTGACGTGCAAACGATTTCCATACCTTCCCTTGCCGAGGCCTCGGGAGGGGCGCGCGACGCCCAGGTCCCAGGGACCTGGTTGGGCGGCGTGCGCTTGGGCGTGACCCGAGCGCAGCCCCCGTGCCCAGCCTCGTGGTGAGGCTGGGCGCTGAGCTCTGGGCTCCCTGAGGTTGGTACGACCGTGGGGCCGCCCTCAGTTGTTTATCACCAGCGCGGAGCATAGTGCTTCCGCTTGTGCACGGGCATAGCCGCTCCTCGGAAGTGTCGACAGCCAGCGCGGAGCATGGTGCTTCCACTTGGGCATGGGATGGGGGCCCCCCTCCGGGAGGAGCCCCCGGGGCGTGTACAGCCCCGCCCTGACACGTGGCTTGCACGGCAGGGGTGCGAGGTGTATCTGGGCACTCGTGAGCCAGTGCAGGACTCACGAGGCCCTACCTCAAGGCGGCTTGCGCCTGGTCTTGAGTCTTGATGACTGTATGTCCCTGCAAGGCGGTTAGATGCAAGCACTCTACATCCTCAGGTCCCGGCCCTCGAGCGAGCTCAGCCGCCGCTGGTATGCCAGGTCGTGATGTCGTGGTCAAGGCCAGGGGGTGAGGGCTGGAGAGCCAGTAAGCGCTCCTGAGTCGCGATGCTCAGGAGCCCCCCTTTTAATGCGCAAGCGAATTGCATAGGATGAATAGACCCGTGGCGGGCGGCAATCGAGCAGGCGATAGCCGTTGGCAGGTTAAGCATGGACAGCAGATCAACTTGGATAAATGCAAGAAGATACATGCCACCGGTTCCGGCCCGAGTGGCTTGGGGATGATGCAGCCCGAGGGGCGCCCCCAGCAAGGTAAGCTAAAGACATAAGCAAAAGGGGTACATGCCACAGGGATGGACCCATGTGGCCTGGCAATAATGCAGCCCGTGGGGCGCTCTTAGCTTAAACAAGCTCGGAAGATGTCACCTGGTTCTGTAGACAAAGTAGAGTTGGTGCAGCTGAAGGCGTGTGTTGAAGAAATGACTCCTCATGAGCCACCGGGACCCTGAGCCTCGGGAGGCTCTGGGGGCTCGGGAGGTTCCCTGAAGACCATCTCCATCTCCTCCAAAACGACGTGGTACCTGCCTTCCTGAGCCGCCAGGACACGTCGCATGTTGCACTGACAGGCCGATGCCACGCTCGGCAAGCCAAAGGGCATACGAACGTAGCTGTGCGGCGGGCCCTCGTAGCGGCCCACACGCGAAGGCTAGAAACGTTCCTGAGATGCGGCCCTGTCGAGCCCTTGGACGTCGACGCAGACACGCAGCCCGGCCTCCTCGCCTGGATGGGGAGCTGCGCCTTGTGAGCGGCTGTCGCCGCGCATGGCTCTTGCTTCTTGCAGTTCCTGGGTGGTCTTGGTGATGAATTTCTGGGTGGTGGGCACTCCTTGCCCTGTGCTCTCTTGAGGAACAAGTGCCGCGAAGCACGCCTGCAAGTGGTGCCCAAGCGCCTCCCTGGTGAGGTTGGCAAGGTCTGAGGCCCTCCAGAAGAGAGCCCCAGAGCCCTGCCTGAGGCGGGTGCCGGGCGCGCCTTCCTATGCGATGGAGGGAGGCGCCCCTGGAGCGGGCGTTGATCCGGACGAGGCTCCTGCCGCGACGCCGTCCTCCTGAGGTCCTGCACGGCGCGGCTGCTTCTTCTTGGGGACGGCCTCCGGAGGGCCTTCATTTCTGCTGTCGGGGTCGTCGATTGCTGCGGCTTGAAAGGCGCGCTCGAGGGAGCACACCGCATCCCTCTCTTCACACGGGACCGTGATGATTCCTCCGCTTCCTGACATCTTGAGAACGTTGTAGCCGTGATGAGTGACTGCCATGAACTTGGCCAGGGCTGGATACCCGAGGATGGCATTGTACGGCAGGCGGATGTGAGCGACGTCGAAGTCGATGAGCTCGGTGCGGTAGTTCTTGCGCTCCCCGAAGGTGACAGGCAGGCGGACCTGCCCTATCGGTTTGGTGGAACCGTCGGTCACTCCTGAGAAAGGCTTGGTGGGCTGGAGCTGTTCATATGGCACTTGGAGTTTGTTGAACGTGTCGACGGACAGGACGTTGAGCCCTGCGCCGCCGTCGATGAGGGTCTTGGTGACCTGCACATTGCTGATGACTGGGGAACACATCATAGGGAGGGCGCCAGCGGTGGCCGCACACTTGAGCTGATCTGCCGAGTTGAAAGTGATGGCATATTGGGACCACCTGAGCGGGCGCGTGGCCTCGAGCTTGGGGAGCACCGCGTTCACCTCACGAGCGAACTGTTTGAAGATGCGCTGAGAGGCTGGGGCCTAGGCGCCGCCCAAGATGCTGGCGATTGCACGCGGCTCCTGGAAGCCCCCAGCCCCCTCGTCCTGGTGGTGGTCGTCGTTCCTTCTTGGTGGCGGCAGCGGGGGAAGACCGGTGTTGCCCTGGGGGCGATCCTCACGAGGCTGGTCCCTCCAGGCGCCCTCGCGAGGTTGGTCCTGCCAGCGGTCCTCACGAGGCCGGTCGCGCCACTCCTGGTGCGGGCCACAGTCGTCCCAGCGTCCACCTCCACGTCCTCCTCCGCGGCTGTAGCCCCGGTCGTTGCGGTCGGGGCGTCGACCGTAGCGTCCTTCCCGTATGGCTCTGAGCTCTTGACAGTCGCTGGTGTTGTGGGTGTTCAGGTTGTGGAAGGCGCAGAACGGTCGGCCGTTCTTGGATGACTCGGGCTGATCTCTGCCCCGCTTGGTGTCGGGCTCCGCTGCGAGCACAGCTGCCTCCTTGCGCTTCACGTCCTTGGCCTTGGCCTTCTTCTCCTCCGCGCCCACGGCTGGCAGCTCAAGGAGAGAAAGGCGCCCCTCCTCAGCTCTTGCGCACTTGGTCGCCAGGTTGAACAACTCCTGAGAGGTGCAGAGCTCCTCGTGGATGGCGAGCTCCTCCTTCATCTTGATGTCACGGACGCTGTCGGAAAACGCGGAGATGATGGCCTCGTCCGTGACCTTGGGGATCTTGAGGCGGGTGTTGTTGAAGTGCTGGATGTACTTCCGGAGGGTCTCTCATGGTTGTTGCTTGATGCGGCACAGATCACCCGCGGCCGGTGGGCAGTCGCGAGTGCCCTAGAAGTTGGCGACGAAGCGGTCGTGCATCTCGTCCCAGGAAGTGATTGAGCCGTGCTGCAGGTTTAGGAGCCAGGAGCGAGCTCCATCCTTGAGAGCCATGGGAAACCAGTTCGCCATGACCTTTTCGTCGCTGTTGGCCGCTTCGATGCTCAGCTCATAGAGCTGCAGGAACTCCGCGGGGTCGGTGGTGCCGTCGTAGCGAGGAGGCAGATCTGGCTTGAACTTGCCTGGCCAGGCGATGCTACGCAGCTCTGGGGTGAAGGCGCGGCAGCCGGCCGTGGTTGCCGGGGCTCGCTTCGGAGGTGGAGCTTGGTCTTGACGAGGTCCGTGCTGCGCCGCTGCGGGCGGTGCGCGGTCTTGATGAGGTGGCGCGGGGAGCGTAGGTGCAGCTTCTCGCGGTCGCGGGATTTCTTGGCAGCTTCTCTCCTCGCGCGCGGGCGCCGGGCGCGGCGGATCACGCCGCGAAGCGACGCGCCTTGGTGCCAAGGCGCCGTCTTGGGGCTGAGGTGGTGGAGGCACGCCATGAGCCCCGTCGCCTGCGGCTGGCTGAGGGGGAGGCAGAGAGTGGGACGGCGCCGGAGAGCCCCCTGCGGCGCGGACGAGCTCGGTGACGTGGTCGAGCCACTCCTCGTAGAGGTCGTTGACGGGGCTGTAGCGCAGGAGCTCGTTTGCCGCGAGGAGCGCGGCCCGTGCCTCCATGGGAGCGCGGTGCGCGTGAGATGAAGAACCGACAGGGGCCAGCGATGGAGTGGCGGTGCGGCCGTCCTGCCGCACCAAAGAATGCAGCGAGGACGGCTGCTGCTCATTCCCCGCCAGGCCGGTGGCAGCGTTGGCGGCGGGAGACGGAGAACGATGAGGTGGCCCGCCGACGGGAGCCGTCTGAGCGACGCGGGCGGTGAGGGTAGCTCGACGCTCAGCTCGAGCATGGCGAGCGTCCGCCATGGAGACGACGGAGCGACGAACTGACGGAGCTACGGCGCGCCCCTACCTGGCGCGCCAAATGTCAGATGTGGGGTTCCGGCAAACCCTTAAGGTTCGAACACTGGGGTGCGCGCGAAGTCTTTCCCTCCTACCGATCTACGCCCTAGCTCTCTAAGATCTCGCGGGCAAACTCGACGAACTCGCAACGCAGAAAGACACGAGATTTATACTGGTTCAGGCCACCGTTGTGGTGTAATACCCTACTCCAGTGTGATGGTGGTGGATTGCCTCTAGGGATGATGATGAACAGTACAAGGGAAGAACAGCCTCCTGAGGTTGAGGTGTTCTTGTGAGTAGGCTCTCGATCGGGTTGGATCAAGCTAAGATGAGATACCCTCAAGCTCAGATGAGATTGCCCTACTATGGTGGCTAGCTCTACTTATATAGGCCCTGGTCATCATCCCAAATATCGAGCGGGAAGGGCGCCAACAACGGCGGGCCATTTTGAAGGGGGACAGCTAGTACAAGCTATCCTGACAAAAGCGGTCTTCGCCTGCGAAAAGCTCTCGTGGTGACGCCGTCTTGGGCTCCACGATGACCTCCATCTCGCCGTCCTCCTGGTCTTGGTCTCGTTGCACCAATATAGCAACCTTTGCCTGATGCCTCGGTACTCCTCGCCTGCGCTGGCCACCTTAGCACAAAAGAGGTAACAAGGACGCTGCGCGCGCTGGCGCCCGCCTGGCGCCGTGCGTCATGACTCACGTCACGAGGGCCTTGTGAGATTTGCCCCACCTTGATATCTCCGCTCCTCGTGAGCCTGCCTGGCCAGGCTACTCCAGAGGAGGTCTTGCATCGTCCCCCTCGTGAGGCTTGGACCCTCGCGAGGGTCTTGGATGCCTTGTTGATGAAGATGGGCCGTACGGCCTACTGGCTTAGCCACGCTGTGGGCCGCAGGCAGGCAAGTCTGGGGACCCCCATTCCCAGAACGCCGACAGGAATCCCTTATGCTTGCGCGACACGGAGGGCACAATAGGACAACACCAAAATAAAATGTACAACTCATACCAATCTATATCATCAATCAACCCAAAGACAAAGGATATCTACTCAAAACATCATAGGATAGCAACACATCATTGGATCATAATATGTGGCAGAAAGCACCATGTTCAAGTAGGGATTACAGCGGGGTGCCGGAGAGTGGACCGCGTAAAATAGATGAGGATGGTGATGTTGATGAAGACGATCACCGCAGCGATGATTCCCCTCCCGATGGCACTCCGGCGCCACCGAGAGAGGAGGAGAGGTTCTCCCCCTTGTGCTTCCTCCTCCATGGCCTCCCCCTAGATGGGGAGAGGTTCTCCCTCTGGTCCTTGGCCTTCATGGCGATGATGGCCTCTCCGGGATCCTCTTCCATGGCCTCCGGTGATGATGCCCCCCTCCGGCAGGGTGCCAGAGAGGGCCTAGATTGATTTCTCGTGGCTACAGAGGCTTGCGGCGGCGGAACTTCCGATCTAGGTTAATTTCTAGAGGTTTGGGTATTTATAGGAGAGGTTGGTGTCGAGAACAAGTCAGGGGGCCCCACAGGTAGTCCACGAGGCACAGGGCCGCGCCCCACCCTCATGGGGCCCACGGACTCCCCTCCGGTAGATTTTTGTTCAAGTATTTTTTATATTTTCCAGAAAAATTCTCCGTTGATTTTCAGCGCATTCCGAGAACTTTTATTTCTGCACAAAAACACCACTACGGTAGTTCTGTTGAAAACAGCGTCAGTCCAGGTTTGTTCTAATCAAATCATACCAAAATCATATAAAACAATAGTAAACATGGCATGAATACTTCATAAATTATCGATACGTTGGAGATGTATCAGTAACTACACACATAACATTTCCACACACCAAAGAAAGCAATTACATGCATACTAAAGTAGGAGAAACGAGGATCTAATCATCTACTTATTTTTGCGACGACGCTTGCCATTGCTGTGCTTCCGGCTGGATCGCTGGCCGTTTTGGGGAAGGAGGCACTTCCTCATGTCAACGATCCGCCTATGCATGTCGTAGCTCGTGTACGTCTCCTTGGTCGTATACACGACGTGAGCTTTCTCGAGTTTCTCCATCCAGGCCAAGTGCCAGGCACGCTTGTCCTTTTTGCACGAATCCTTCATGTCTCAGTATTAGGGGTAGATGATGGCCTCGGCGAGATGAACCAGTGAGTCCTTCTCATGCTACTTTCTGCCCCAGATCTTGTATTGGCCCTGGATGTCGACAAGATTCAGGCAGGCGATGCCCGAATTCTCGAGCGCCTTTACATCGTTGGTGATGTCCACCGTAGCGAACATGTAGTGGTGGCTATTGACAAACCTGGCGAAACACTCGCAAGGCCTCATGGCCAGGCAGTAGTGGTAGATGAGGACGTGGTGGCGCACACACATCTGGGCGACGACGACCTTGGGACGAGACCCGGCATGAGCGCGGGTGTACTCGAGGTCGAACCCGACCACCTTGTACTTCTCCGCGGCAAGCAACATCTCCACGATGTGGATGGAGTGCTCCACCTAGACCGGGTCGTTGGTGTACACCACCGAGAGGTCCATGAACCTTCTGTGGGTGTCCACCACGGCACGCATGGTGAACTGCTGCTTAATACGTCTCCGTCGTATCTATAATTTTTTATTGTTCCATGCTAATATTCTACAACTATTACATACTTTTGGCAACTTTTTATACTATTTTTTGGACTAACATATTGATCCAGTGCCCAGTGCCAGTTCCGGTTTGTTGCATGTTTTTTTTTGTTTGGCAGAAAATCCATATCAAACGGAGTCCAAACGGGATAAAAACTTACGAAGATTTTTTTTGGAATATATGTGAATTTTGGGAAGTGGAATCAACGCGAGACGATGCCCGAGGGGCCCACGAGGGTGAGGGGCGCGCCCCAGGGGTAGGGCGCGCCTTAGGACCTCATGGCCACTCCGTAAGGCAGTTGGTGCCCTTAATTCGCCGCAAGAAACCCAATATCCGGATAAAAACTGTGTCAAAATTTCAGCCCAATCGGAGTTACAGAATCAGGGAGCGCAGAAATAGAAGGAAACAGAGAGATAGAGATCCAATCTCAGAGGGGCTCTCGCCCCTCCGCCGCCATGGAGGCCATGGACCATAGGGGAAACCCTTCTCCCATCTAGGGGGAAAGTCAAGGATGAAGAAGAAGATGGGGGAGGGGGCTCTCTCTCCCCCTCTCTCCCGGTGGCGCCGGAACGCCGCCGGGGCCATCATCGCGACAACGATCTACACCAACAACTTCAACGCCGTCATCACCAACTCTTCCCCCCTCTATGCAGCGGCGTAACCCCTCTTTTACCCGTTGTAATCTCTACTTAAACATGGTGCTCAACGCTATATATTATTTCCCAATGATGTATGGCTATCCTATGATGTTTGAGTAGATCCGTTTTGTCCTATGGGTTAATTGATGATCGTGATTGGTTTGAGTTGCATGTTTTATTATTGGTGTTGTCCTATGGTGCTCTCCGTGTCGCGCAAGCATGAGGGATCCCCGCTGTAGGGTTTGCAATATGTTCATGATTTGCTTATGGTGGCTGGCGTGAGTGACAGAAGCACAATCCCGAGTAAGTAGGTTGTTTGCGTATGGGAGTAAAGAGGACTTGATGCCTTATAATGCTATGGTTGGGTTTTGCCTTAATGATCTTTAGTAGTTGTGGATGCTTGCTAGAGTTCCAATCATAAGTGCATATGATCGAAGAAGAGAAAGTATGTGAGCTTATGCCTCTCCCTCAATTAAAATTGCAATAATGATTACCGATCTAGTTATCGATTGTCTAGGGACAAATAACTTTCTTGTGACAAAAAGCTCTCTACTAAAACTAACTTAGTTGTGTCTTTATCTAAACAGCCCCTAGTTTTTATTTACGTGCTCTTTATTATCTCGCACCTAGCCTACAACACCTACAAAGTACTTCTAGTTTCATACTTGTTCTAGGTAAAGCGAACGTTAAGCGTGCATAGAGTTGTATCGGTGGTCGATAGAACTTGGGGGAATATTTGTTCTACCTTTAGCTCCTTGTTGGGTTCGACACTCTTACTTATCGAAAGAGGCTACATGTGACCCCCTATACTTGTCGGTTATCACTGCTCGTCGTCGGTAGCTGCTCGGAGCGCCATTGGAGCCATGCAGGATACCCTCTGTCGGAGTAAGTGGCCACGGGTAGCCTAACCGACTACCCCTGGCTCGTCGGAAAATTTATCAGGCCTTTGGGCCTTCAAGCACTCCAAGCATTTGGGCCGCCTTCCCTGGCCGGCTACCACTAAAGCCGACTCCCGGAAGGCGACCCAGCCTCACCGACTCCTCCCTAGGGCGACTACGGGGAGACCGACTCCAAGAAGCCGGCCAAGAAGGACGCCGACTCCTAGGAGCCGGCCAAGACCACAACCACTCCTACATAACGGCGACGTGACGGGGTGTGGCCACAGTGCGGCTCACGACCCCCGAAGCCCGGGGCGGGCATGGCTATAGGAGGCTGTACGGGATGGACGTCTCCCGTGCGGCTCGGCACTGTAGCCACGCTAGCCTCGACGTCATCCACGACCCACTCCTGTACGGCCGAAGGACTGCAGGCCCCTTCAGCCAGAGAGAGGCGTGAAGGCGGCCCGGCTTTTCCTAGTCGGCCAAGAGTATAGCCGGCTTCCAGAAGCCGGCTACTCCCTTCCTCGAAGCAGGAGCCCCATTAAGGAGACAAGACGAGGTGAGGCTACAGTGATAGCCCCCGAGGCGGCCCACTGTAGCCACGCTCACCTCGACAAAGCCCTCATCATCAGAGGCGCGGCTACAGTAAGCAGCCGCCGACAAGACCCTAGGCGGTGGGACCGGCCTGTCGACCAAGTAGCCGGCAGCCGGCGGGACCCACCAGCCGGCGGGACCCAGCGGCCGGCGAAGAAGCCGGCGAGCGTAGACACTGGCGGCTGGGACCAGCTCCCAGTCGGAATACCATTGTACCCCCGGGGCATAGGCCTATATAAACCCCCCGGAGCACCCATGCAAAGGGTTCGCTTCTAGGTTCGCACCCAAGCATAGTTGGCCTCTGAGCATAGAGCTGCCTTCTGAGCATAGCACACACACCATAGATAGAGAGAAGCAAGAGCTAGCCTTGTTCTTCTTCTCCCTTGATCTCAACAGCTCTAGGAGCGATTGTTGATACCCTTTATCGATCTAGTGATCATGCAGAGACCCCGCAGAGCAGGACTAGGGGTGTTATCTCCTCGGAGAGCCCCAAACCTGGGTAAGATTCGCCGGCGTGCATGTCTTCACCTCATCCCGTTTCCGGGCACCGGCGACGTTTTATTGGCTCCCACAATGATAAGCCATCCCTTGGCATATGTCGCACCAACCACCCGACATTTGGCGCCCACCGTGGGGCCAGGTGCACCGTCGTCCGGAGACCTGTTCTGGACGGGAACCCTCTTCCTCCCCCGCGAGCGCAGCCAGCCTGCTGCGCCCGATGGCGTTTGCCTCGACGCGCTGCAAGGCGTCGACGACGCCTGCGCAGCGAGCCGCCTCGCCGATCTGCTCGGCGAGACTCGCATCTCCGACGAGCCTGCGTCCGACGCAGGCACCGACTACCCCGAGAGCCGCCTCGTCAGCCTCCTCGACCAACTTCACGTCTCCAGCGAGCCCGCTGCGGACATGGAGTTGGTCGGCTCCACCGACCCGATGCTCATCGACTCCGACACCGCGTCGCTCGACGCCTACCCCTTCGACGTGGTGGTCTTCGACGACCCCCTCCCTCGAGCTGACAGCGGCAGCAGCGCTGTCACCGAAGTGCTGGTCATCAGCCACGTCTCCAACTCGGGCGAGAACGCCCGCGACGCTCAGCAAGCGGTGATGCACGACCTCTCCGTCCCCATCCCGGCCGACGCCGACGCCGAGACCCTGGAGGCACGTCGCCTTGCCCTCATCGCGGAGGGCAAGAAGATAGCCTCGATGAGACGCCTCACCGATGCCCACCAGCGCGAAGTCGACCGCGCCGCCTAGCGGCCCGAGCCGAGCCGGCTTCGTCCAGAAACGCGGCGCAGCCGTTGCCAGCATGCTGGGCGCAGATCGCCCCGTCTACGCCACCCCGCTCGAGAACCTGCGAGCCGCTCAGGCGGCTGCAGAGGAGCTCAATGGGCTGGGAGCCGATGAGCTCCCTTACATGACAAGACGGATCCAGCAGCTAATCGACGCGGCTGCGGAACAACACGAAGCCGGCGCCCGAGCTGATAGCCATCCCCCGCGCCGGGAGCACGCCGCGACGTCCCACTCGTCGACTTCGAGCGGCGCGCACCAGAAGAAAGACAAGGAGCCGGCTACCAGCCGCAGCCAGACTCGCATTACCATCGAGCGCGACGCGGATGGCCGCCCTCGAGCTGTAGAGCACCAGGGAAACCTGCCTCCTCCCCCGCCTCAAAAAGAAAGACGCCTCACTCCACCGCCTGTCACCCATCCGACTCTTGGCGACCGACTCGGCCGCCGAGAAGGAGTCGGCGAAAACGACGCCCGCCACAGGATCGACCGCCTTGCTCGATCCTTGGCGCTAGAAGAAGAAGACGATGTCGGCCCGCCATGCTTTGGCCCCCGCATCCGCGACGAGCCCTTTCCCAAAGGGTCCTCGCTTCCCAGAGACACACCCAAGTACAACGGGTCGGTGAAGCCGGAAGATTGGCTCATCGACTACTCCACAGCCGTCAGCATCGCCAACGGCAATCGGCACGTTGCCGTGAAGTACGTCCCCCTGATGCTGCAGGGCACGGCATGCACATGGCTCAACAGCCTCAAGCCCTACAGCATCAACAGTTGGCTGGACTTCACCGAAGTTTTCGTCCGCAACTTCACCAGCACCTACAAGCGGCCTCCCAAGCCTCGCCAGCTCTCCCTCTGCATCCAGGGGCCCAACGAGTCGACCCGCGACTACCTCACCCGATGGGCCGAGCTCCGCAACTCCTGCGAAGGAGTGCACGAGGTCTAGGCCATCGAGTACTTCACTGCCGGGTGCCGAGAGGGCACCCTCCTCAAGCACCGACTCCTCTGCGACGAGCCGGCTACCCTCGACGAGCTACTAGTCATCGCTGACAAGTACGCCACTGCCGACTCCTCCATGAAGACCGAGCTCCGAGTAGACGCCTCGGGGAAAGTAATTGCTCCGGCTCCCAAGACGCCGGCTGGCGACCCTAACCGGCGCCCCTACCAGAACGACCACAAGCGCAAGGGCCCCATGCCGACTTCCTCTAGTCGGCAGGTGGCCACAATTGAAGACGAGCCGCCCGAAGAGCGGCCTGCTCCCAAGAAGAAGGGTGGCCGGCCGCCTTGGCAGCCTTCTTTCTCCTACGAACAAGCACTCGATGCTCCCTGCAAGTTCCACAGCGGCGCAAAGCCGTCCAACCATACAACACGGAAATGCCATTGGCTCACCCGCATCACCAAGGGCGAAGGGATGGTGCCGCCTCCGCCTCCCGGCCCACCGCCTCCAGCTCCCCAGCAGCCGGCGGCCCGGCCGGCAGTCGGCGCCATCCAAGACGAGTTCCCCGAAGCACACGACGCCTACGTCGTTTTCACCAGTCAAGTCGACGACAAGCGCAGCCGACGCCGGCAGCACCAAGAAGTAAACGCAGTCGCCTCTAGCACCGCCGAGTTCGTGCACTGGTCGGAAAAGCCCATCAGCTGGAGCTAGGCCGACCACCCAGAGGTGATGCCCTCGCCCGGCTCCTATGCTATGGTCTTGGACGTCACCCTTGCGACGGAGAGGCGAGCTGCCAGATTTTCCCGCGTCCTGATAGACGGCGGAAGCAGTATCAACATACTGTACCACGATACCATGGACAAGCTGAACATCAAAGCAAAGCAGCTCATGCCGAGCCGCACCGTCTTCCATGGTATCGTACCCGGCCTATCTTGCTCTCCAATCGGCAAGATCAAAATGGATGTTCTCTTCAGAGACAAAGATCACTTTCGCCGGGAAGCAATATGGTTCGAGGTGGTGGATTTGGAGAGCCCCTATCATGCACTGCTTGGCCGACCTGCGTTGGCCAAGTTCATGGATGTGCCCCACTACGCCTACCTGAAGATGAAGATGCCGAGCTCGAAGGGGATCATCACGGTAGCCGGCGACTACAAGAAGTCCATCGAGTGTGCCATGGCCAGCAGCCGGCTGGCTGACTCCCTTGTGGTGGCAGAAGAGAAGAAGATGTTGGAGCGGGTTGTGGCCATGGCCGGTAAGCAGCCGGCCTTGTCCCCCAAACCCAAGGATTGTGATGCGCAGGGCTCCTTCTAGCCTACAAAAGAGACGAAGAAGATACCTCTAGACCCGGAGCACCCGGAGAGGTTCGCCGTGATTGGGGCGAACTTGGACAGTAAATAGGAAGGCGAGCTCGTCGACTTCCTCCGTGAGAATCGAGACATCTTTGCATGGTCCCCAAAGGACATGCCGGCTGTCCCGAAGGATTTCGCCGAGCACAAATTACATGTCCGAGCTGATGCGAAGCCGGTCAAGCAACCCCTCCGCCGACTATCAGAAGAGAAGCGAAGAATCGTGGGAGAAGAGATAGCCCGGCTCCTTGCAGCCGGCTTCATCATGGAGGTGTTCTTTCTAGAATGGCTTGCCAATCCAGTTCTGGTTCTGAAGAAGAATAACAAGTGGCGCATGTGTATAGACTACACAAGTTTGAACAAGGCCTGCCCAAAGGATCCGTTTGCTTTGCCGCGGATTGACCAAGTGATAGACTCCACAGCCGGATGCGAGCTGTTAAGTTTTTTGGATGCATACTCAGGGTAACATCAGATCAAGTTGGACCCGGCCGACCGCCTGAAGACTGCCTTCATCACACCCTTTGGAGCTTTCTGCTACCTGACAATGACATTCGGCTTGAGAAATGCCGGTGCCACATTTCAGCGCTGCATGCAGAAATGTCTCTTGAAACAACTCGGCAGAAATGCCCACGTCTACGTAGACGACATTGTGGTGAAGACAGAGAAGCGCGGTACCTTGCTGGAAGACCTGAAGGAAACATTTGCCAACTTGCGCCGATTCCAGATCAAGCTCAACCCCGAGAAGTGCGTGTTCGGAGTGCCAGCCGGCCAGCTGCTAGGCTTCCTGGTCTCCGAACGCGGCATTGAGTGCAACCCTCTCAATATCAAGGCCATCGAGAGGATGGAGATTCCCACCAAGCTGCGAGATGTGCAGAAGTTCACTGGCTGCTTAGCCTCCCTGAACCGACTCATGAAGAAGTCCACTCACTTTGAGTGGAATGATCAAGCCGACCAAGCCTTCCATGAGTTGAAGAAAATGTTGACCACTCCGCCTGTCCTGGCTGCGCCGACTGAGAAGGAGCCCATGCTCCTCTACATCGCCGCGACAAGCCGAGTCGTCAGCACTGTTGTTGTGGTCCAGCGCCCGGAGGAAGGCCGAGCCTAGCTGGTCCAGAGGCCGGTCTACTATCTCAGCGAAGTACTGTCCAGCTCAAAGCAAAACTACCCGCACTACCAGAAGATGTGCTATGGGGTGTACTTCGCTGCCAAAAAATTGAAGCCCTACTTCCAAGAGCACCCCATCACGGTCGTATGCACTGCCCCGCTTGCCGAGATCATAGGCAGCCGGGATGCATTCGGCCGGGTGGCCAAATGGGCCATTGCCTTGGCGTCCTACACGATTTTCTATCAACCCCGCACCGCCATCAAGTCGCAAGCATTGGCCGACTTCCTCGTCGACTGGGCCGAGACCCAGTACTTACCGCCGGCTCCCGACTCTACCCATTGGCGGATGCACTTTGACGGGTCCAAGATGCGCACCGGCTTGGGAGACGGCATCGTCCTCACCTCTCCCAAGGGCGACAAGCTCAAGTACACGCTGCAGATCCACTTCGCCGCCTCCAACAACGTGGCCGAGTACGAGGCGCTCGTACATGGGCTCCAGCTAGCCAAAGAGCTTGGCATACGCCGGATCCTGTGCTACGGCGACTCCGACTTAGTGGTCCAACAATCATCTGGCGACTGGGACGCCAAGGACGCGAACATGGCGAGCTACCGTTTCCTCGTCCAACAGATGAGCGGATACTTCGAAGGGTGCGAGTTCCTTCACGTGCCAAGGGCCGACAACGACCAAGCAGATGCCCTAGCACGGATCGGCTCCACCCAACAAGCCATACCGACTGGCGTCTCGCTCCAGCGCCTCCTCAAGCCGTCCATCAAGCCATCTCCAGAGTCGGATTCCATCTTCGTACCGCCTGCGCCAGAAACAGCCGGATCCGGCTCAAGAAATCCCGCAGGCGGCACGGGGACTTCGACGATAGCCCCGGGGACTGACGTAGTCGCACCCGGCCCGGGGACTACTGCAGTCGGCCCGGGGACTGCAACGACACAAGAAGCGGTGGCCGACTCCAATGCAACACCCAACCCACCCACCCGAGTCATGGTGGCCACATTAACAGCAGAAGAAGTCACAGCTCCCTCATGGGCCAGCCCATCCTCAAGTTCCTAGTCAGCAGAGAGCTGCCGGCTGATGAGATCTCAGCAAGACTAGTGCAACGACGAGCCGCAGCATACACAATAATCAACATGGAGCTTGTGAAGCGCAGCGTCACTGGAGTCTTCCAGCGTTGCGTCGAGCCAGAAAAAGGAGTGGCAATCCTCAAAGACATCCACCAAGGCGAATGCGGTCATCACGCCGCCTCAAGATCCCACGTGGCCAAGGCTTTCCGCCATGGTTTCTTCTGGCCGACTGCCTTGGAGGATGCTAAAGAAATAGTCAAGAGCTGCAGAGGATGTCAAGTCTTCAGTTCCAAACAACACCTGCCGGCTTCTGCCCTCAAAACCATTCCCCTCACCTGGCCTTTTCCCGTCTGGGGACTGGACATGGTGGGCCCTTTCAAGACAGCCCGCGGTGGCATGACACATCTACTCGTTGCCGTGGACAAGTTCACAAAGTGGATTGAAGCCAAGCCGATTAAGAAGCTAAACGGGCCGACTGCTGTGACATTCATCACCGACATCACTACTCGGTACGGCATGCCGCACAGCATCATCACCGACAACGGCACGAACTTCGCCAAAGGCACACTGGCACGTTTCTGCGCGACGCAGGGCATCCGACTAGACTTAGCGTCCGTTGCCCACCCGCAGTCAAACGGCCAGGTCGAGCGAGCAAATGGACTTATCCTCTCCGGCATCAAGCCCCGACTGGTTGTACCACTGGAGCGATCGGCCGGCTGCTGGCTCGAAGAGCTGCCGGCTGTCCTCTGGAGTCTGCGCACTACACCCAACAAGTCAACCGGCTTCACTCCATTCTTCCTTGTGTACGGTGCCGAGGCTGTCATCCCAACAGACATCGAGTTCGACTCGCCTTGGATCACCATGTACACGGAGGAGGAAGCCAAAGAAGCAAGAGAAGACGACGTCGACCTACTGGAAGAAGGCCGGCTGTTAGCCCTCAGCCGGTCCGCCATCTACCAGCAAGGCCTGCGCCGCTACTACAACCGCAAGGTCAAGCCAAGATCCTTCCAAGAGGGTGACCTTGTGCTCCGGCTGATCCAGCAAATAGCCGGCCAGCATAAGCTCTCGGCCCCTTGGGAAGGCCCCTTCGTCGTCAGCAAGGCACTCGGCAACGACTCCTACTACTTGATCGACGCGCAAAAACCAAGAGCACGCAAGAGAGATGACTCCGGCAAGGAGTCGGAGCGACCATGGAACGCAAACCTCCTAAGACGATTTTACAGCTGAAAAGCAGTATGTATCACGCCCCCCTTTTTGTATTAAGTACAAACCAACAGGCCCCCCGAACAGTACTCGGGGACTGCCTTTTATTTATCTATGAATGACGAGTGTCATATCCATGAATGTATTATTACATTTTGAATTTTTGTCCGGCACTGGGTTCGACTAGTCGGCCCGGGGACTAGCCGCCTTGAGCTATATCAAAAGTTCTTCCTAAAGTCAGCAAAGTAGTGCGCTGGCTCCCGAGTCCTCCCTTGTTGAAAGTCGCAGCTCAAAGAACTGACTGTCCGACTAGCAAGAGGAACGACAGAAAGGACGCCCACACGAAAAACGGCTAAGGAACAACTAACCTATATAGCAAAGAGACAGCCTCCAAATATGCCTGCCGGCTGTCAAAGCAGCCGGCTGGCCGGCTTCCTAAAAAACCTAGCTTAAGTCCGGCAGAGCTAAAAGTACTTCCCCCTCCCCAATCGGCCAGGCACTCCCCGGCTACAGATTGCAGAGCAACTGTTTGACTAGGGAGGCGGCAACCAATGGAGGGCGGCAAAGGAAAAAAGAAGACGAACAAAAAAGCGAAAGTACAAGGAAAGACCGATTGCATAACTTATATACATAAAGCCGCCCACAGGCCGGCAACAGACTTCAGTTTGAATACACCCAGTGGTTGGAATTGTGCAGACTTAACCAAACATTGTTCAAAAGTAACAAGGCAGGAAAACAAAAGAAAGAAGACTAAGGCGCGACATGAAGGCCGAGCTGGTCGGGGAAGGCAGCCTCGCCGGCTGAAGGAGTGGCCGCCTAGCTGGTCCCGGCTGGACCACCTCCTGCGGCAGCAGACGCACCCGCACGCGACGTAGTGCTGGAGGCGTGGTCAGGCTGGCCGGCTACTCCACCGGCCGGCTCGGCGTCTTCACCCTCCTCCTCCTCCTCTTCGCCCTCGTCGCTGGAGTCGATCTCCTCCGCCGAGTCCTCGCCGTACGCCGGGTCCAGCCCGAACCAATCTTCCGACTGGGCGACTCCATTGTCGTCCACCTCGGGGGCGAAGACGTTGGTGTCGGTGTAGTCGGCGATCGCTGAAGCCCGCCGAATGATGGCCGGCCGCGCCGGCTCCAGCTCTGTGTCGGCTTGCTGCCGCCAGGTAGCCAGCTGGTCCAGGTTCAGGCCGGGATACCAGGCCTTGACGAACTCCACCGCCCGCCTGGCGCCGGAGCGAGCCGCTGACGCCTTCCAAGCCTCGAAGCGGCCGACTGCCACCTCCAGCTAGTCGGTGGTCCGACTGGGGGTGCGAGGGACCACTTGGCCGGGCCAGAGGGCGGCCAAGACCTGCGACCCGGCACGCTGAAGCCGGCGGAGCAGCCTGTGAGCCGGCTGGATGCGAGCCTGGATCGCCAGGAGCTGTTCCTCCAGCGAGCGGCCGGCGGTGGGCGAGATCTCGAAGCCGGGTTGCCTTTTCGCCTGGCGACGGGCTTTGATGGCCTGGTTGGCGGCAGTTGAATAGCCAGGGAAGTACTCTGCACGAAGGAGAAAAGAAAAGAAGAACACCAAAATCAGAAAAACAAGTCAAAGTGGCAAATGGCAAGAAAGGACGAAGGGGTAGACGACTTACCGTCAACCAGGTCCTCGATCTGGCCATAGCCGGAGACCAGAGTCTGCCTGGCCTCTGCCCAGCCGGCCGCCTCCGTCTCGAACTCGGCCTGGAGGGTGGCTTCGCGATCCTGCGCAGCCTTCAGCGCCGCCTTGTGGCCTTCCTCCTGGTCGGCCAGCTTCTTGACCAGGCGGTCGCGCTCCTGCACCATGGCGGCGAGCTCCGCGTCCTTGGCACGAAGAGCAGTCTGGGACTCCCCCAGCTGTGCCCTCAGACTGGCGTTGGCCGCTGCAGAGATAGAAGAAGAAGAAGAACAATGAGAAATCATCAAGGAAGATCCGAGCCGACTGCTCAGCAGTCGGCCCGAATCTCGGGGACTACACCCAGTGGGTGCGCTGACGCGCCCCACATGAGATAAAGATCAAGTCACATACCTCGGCTCCCAGTAAGATCGGCGGTCTTCTGAGTCAGCTCCCGAGCCTGGGAGTTGAAGGCGGCCGCTCGGAGGTTGTGGTAGTCCTGCAAGACGGACAGAAGACTGAAGTGAGAACAAAAGCAGCAAAGACAAAATCTCCAAGAAGTTCCAAGCCGCCTGCTCAGCAGCCGACTCGGAACTCGGGGACTACACCCAGTGGGTGCGCTGACGCGCCCCCACGAGAGAAATCAAGATCAAGAAGAGAAATCAAGATCAAGAAAGAACAAGATAGGAATGCTAACCCGGATGGCTGCCCGCGTTGCGAGGAATTCGTCGGTGAACTGCCTCAGCGCCGCGGCTTGGCTTTGGAGCCGGGTCCGGACGTCTTGTGCAGCGACGTTCACCACGGCTGTCCCTCCGCCCGGCGTCCACCCCGAGGTAGCGCTGGCCGCCTCCGCGTCTCGGGCCGACGAGCCGGAGCCCACGGCCGGCTGTGGCTCCGACGCAGCCTTCTGCAGCTCCGACGCGGCCTTCCCTGCACGCCGGCTTGGCGGAACCCGGACCGCCACCTCAGCTCCCGCGGCCGGCTCGCCCTCCGCCGACTGTGCGGGCGCAGGCTCAGGCTGGCCGCCTTGGGCCGCCCTAGTCGGAGGAGTCGGCTCCGGCGCCTTCTCCAAGATGATGACGTCGTCGCGGCTTCCTCCCAGCCCCGGCTGGGAACCGCTGGCTCCCCCGGGCGAGGGCTCCACGTCCCCGGGCGCCATGGTGCGCAGGGGGGTGACCATCAAAGCCTCCCCTGCCGCCGCCTCGGCCTCAGCCTCCGCCTGGGCCTTGGCTGCGGCCTCGGCGAGCGCCTTCGCCGCCTCTTCCTCCCGAGCCGCCTGGGCGGCGGCTGCCTTCCGTGCCTCCGCCTCCCGCGCTTCCTGCTCCTCCCGCACCTCCCGCGCATTCCTTTCCGTCGCCTCCTGGAGGGCGGCGCGGGGATCTACGCGGCGGGTGGTGCTCCCAGAGCCCCCTGGTGACTCGACAACGGAGCCGGCAGCCGCCCGCTCAAGTGACAGCGGAGCTCTGATCGTCGAAAGAAAAGAAGACAAAGGTTCAAGAACCACCAAAGAAAGAAAGAAAGTACATAGAGAAAGAGAACTTACGCCGACACGGTCTGCGGCTGCTTCACCACTTTGCGGAAGCGAGCCGCCTTCGCGGCCGCCTCTTCCCGCCTGGTGGCGGCCGCCCCGCCCCAGGGCTTCTTCGTTCGGCTGCCGAACAAGCCCGGGGCGGCGCGACGCTTCTGGCCTCTACCCTGAGCAGGCTGCGCGCCGGAGGAGCCCGCGCCGCGTCCGGATGCTGGCTGGCGGTGCAGGACGGCTTCGGCTTCATCCTCGTCCGGCCAGTCGTCGAAGGTAGCGGTGAACCCGGAGCCGCCTGCTTCGCCGCCGGCTTGGCCACCGGCCGGCTCGACGGCGTCCTCCATATGGACCGCCCCCAGGTCGGGGTCTTCCTGGTCGTGCTCGGTCCGATCGGGGACGAAGCGGCGCTCCACGTCTGTCCCGCCGGCCGGCCGAAGCAGAGGACCCTGTCAAAAGAACGAGCCGACTGAGTTAGAGTCGGCCCAGAAGAACTCGGCGACAAGGCTGAGAGAGAGAGAGAAAAAGAAACGAGGGGAGCGTACCGCAGGCGGAGGATTGGCACGGCTATATGGCTCCTTGCCGAATTGCCAGTCTTCGGAAAGTTGGCAGTTGGCGAGGTAATTCACCATGGAGGCGGCGTCGTGCTGCGGCATCTCCTTGGTGCACATTCGGCTCGGATCGAGCTGGCCGCTCATCTGACAGATCAGATGAGGCCGGCTCTGGAGCGGAAGAACCCGGCGCGTGATGAACGCGGCCAGGAGGTCGGGCCCCGTCAGGCCCTCCGACTGGACCATCACCCGCAGGCGGGCGATGGCGGCGTTTCCTGCCTGCGACAGCGTCACGGCCCGGAAGGACCACTGGGGCAGCCTGCCCGCCGGTGGGCCGGCTACGTAGGCCGGCAAGTTGAGGTAGTCGCCCCGGGGAGCGATGCTCCGCACGTAGAAGTATGACTTCTGCCACTTCTTCACCAATTGGATCAGCGTGATGATGGGGAAGGGGTTGTCGGCGCCTGATCTCCGCGACGCGATGAAGGCGCCAGTCTGAGCCGGCACGCCCCGCACGCGCGTGCCCAGCTTCGACTGGAAGAACTCCCCCCAGAGCTCGAGGGTGGGGACGACGCCGAGATAGCCCTCGCACAGGGTGACGAAGGCCGACAGCAGCACCACCGCATTGGGGGTGAGGTGGTGCGGCTGGAGCTGATAGAATTCCAGCCAGGAGCGGAAGAAGGCGCTCACTGGCAAGCCGAAGCCGCGCACGAAGTGCGAGCGGAAGACCACCCGCTCGCCCTCCCGCGGCGCCGGCCTGATTTCCTTCTCCGGCGCGAGGCGGACCTCCACTTTGTCCGCGCTGGGCAGACGCCGGGTGTCGCGGAGGAAGTCGATGTGGTCGTCATGGACGATGGAGCCGTCCCAATCCCCGCCAAGCTGCTCTACGTGAGGAGGCATGGCGAGGGCTAGCGCGGCGGCAGAGGAGCGTGCGGAGGAAGAGCGCGGCGGCGAGGCGCTGTCGCGAGAACGAGCAAGGGAAGAAGATGGTGGAAGTAGGAGGAGCGTGCGAGGGCCTGCCGCCCTCCGCCTCCCCCTACTTATAGCCTCACGAGGCCGAAGAGGCCGGACGTGGGGAGGAGACGTGGGATTAACTGCGCCCACTCCCCCCACGTCTCGCGTTTATCACGCATAAGTGCGAGCCGAAACTGCCGCACGAAACGTGCGGGCGGTTTCGGGATGCAAAGGATCCGCGCCTAGGCCGGGGCGCGGACGTGGCGGGCCCCCTCCTTGCGGTGACGTCCCGTCATGCGCGTGGGCTGGCAGGCTTTCCGGCCACGTGGCACGCCGACGGCCCGAGGCCCGGTGCACGTGCCTGCGGGTTCCCGCCCCCCGACTCCAGAAGATTTCGACTAAGGCGGCGCGCCTGACCAAGGCCGGCTCCCAGCTGCCGGCTTGTCACGATAGGAAGCTGATCGAGCTTCTTGAACCCCACTCCACCTCGAAGCCCAATCAGCTTCGGGGACTACTGTCGGAGTAAGTGGCCACGGGTAGCCTAACCGGCTACCCCTGGCTCGTCGGAAAATTTATCAGGCCTTTGGGCCTTCAAGCACTCCAAGCATTTGGGCCGCCTTCCCTGGCCGGCTACCACTAAAGCCGACTCCCGGAAGGCGACCCAGCCTCACCGACTCCTCCCTAGGGCGACTACGGGGAGACCGACTCCAAGAAGCCGGCCAAGAAGGACGCCGACTCCTAGGAGCCGGCCAAGACCACAACCACTCCTACATAATGGCGACGTGACGGGGTGTGGCCACAGTGCGGCTCACGACCCCCGAAGCCCGAGGCGGGCATGGCTACAGGAGGCCGTACGGGATGGACGTCTCCCGTGCGGCTCGGCACTGTAGCCACGCTAGCCTCGACGTCATCCACGACCCACTCCTGTACTGCTCAAGGACTACGGGCCCCTTCAGCCAGAGAGAGGCGTGAAGGCGGCCCGGCTTTTCCTAGTCGGCCAAGAGTATAGCCGGCCTCCAGAAGCCGGCTACTCCCTTCCTCGAAGCAGGAGCCCCATTAAGGAGACAAGACGAGGTGAGGCTACAGTGATAGCCCCCGAG
Organism: Triticum aestivum; assembly: GCF_018294505.1. Taxonomy (NCBI): domain Eukaryota; kingdom Viridiplantae; phylum Streptophyta; class Magnoliopsida; order Poales; family Poaceae; genus Triticum; species Triticum aestivum. The sequence goes on from NC_057796.1 coordinate 289,636,463, forward strand.
GCGGCCCACTGTAGCCACGCTCACCTCGACAAAGCCCTCATCATCAGAGGCGCGACTACAGTAAGCAGCTGCCGACAAGAACCTAGGCGGTGGGACCGGCCTGTCGACCAAGTAGCCGGCAGCCGGCGGGACCCAGCGGCCGGCGAAGAAGCCGGCGAGCGTAGACACTGACAGCCGGGACCAGCTCCTAGTCGGATTACCATTGTACCCCCAGGGGATAGGCCTATATAAACCCCCCGGAGCACCCATGCAAAGGGTTCGCTTCTAGGTTCGCACCCAAGCATAGTTGGCCTCTGAGCATAGAGCTGCCTTCTGAGCATAGCACACACACCATCGATAGAGAGAAGCAAGAGCTAGCCTTGTTCTTCTTCTCCCTTGATCTCAACAGCTCTAGGAGCGATTGTAGCTACCCTTTATCGATCTAGTGATCATGCGGAGACCAAGCAGAGCAGGACTAGGGGTGTTATCTCCTCGGAGAGCCCCGAACCTGGGTAAGATTCGCCGGCGTGATGTCTTCGCCTCATCCCGTTTCCGGGCACCGGCGACGTTTTATTGGCTCCCACAATGATAAGCCATCCCTTGGCATATGTCGCACCAACCACCCGACATTTGGCGCCCACCGTGGGGCCAGGTGCACCGTCGTCCGGAGACCTGTTCTGGACGGGAACCCTCTTCCTCCCCCGCGAGCGCAGCCAGCCTGCTGCGCCCGATGGCGTTTGCCTCGACGCGCTGCAAGGCGTCGACGACGCCTGCGCAGCGAGCCGCCTCGCCGATCTGCTCGGCGAGACTCGCATCTCCGACGAGCCTGCGACCGACGCAGGCACCGACTACCCCGAGAGCCACCTCGTCAGCCTCCTCGACCAACTTCACGTCTCCAGCGAGCCCGCTGCGGACATGGAGTCGGTCGGCTCCACCGACCCGATGCTCATCGACTCCGACACCGCGTCGCTCGACGCCTACCCCTCCGACGTGGTGGTCTTCGACGACCCCCTCCCTCGAGCTGACAGCGGCAGCAGCGCTGTCACCGAAGTGCTGGTCATCAGCCACGTCTCCAACTCGGGCGAGAACGCCCGCGACGCTCAGCAAGCGGTGATGCACGACCTCTCTGTCCCCATCCCGGCCGACGCCGACGCCGAGACCCTGGAGGCACGTCGCCTTGCCCTCATCGCAGAGGGCAAGAAGATAGCCTCGATGAGACGCCTCACCGATGCCCACCAGCGCGAAGTCGACCGCGCCGCCTTCGGGACGCCGCCGCCTAGCGGCCCGAGCCGAGCCGGCTTCGTCCAGAAACGCGGCGCAGCCGTTGCCAGCATGCTGGGCGCAGATCGCCCCGTCTACGCCACCCCGCTCGAGAACCTGCGAGCCGCTTAGGCGGCTGCAGAGGAGCTCAATGGGCTGGGAGCCGATGAGCTCCCTTACATGACAAGACGGATCCAGCAGCTGATCGACACGGCTGCGGAACGACACGAAGCCGGCGCCCGAGCTGATAGCCATCCCCCGCGCCGGGAGCACGCCGCGACGTCCCGCTCGTCGACTGCGAGCGGCGCGCGCCAGAAGAAAGACAAGGAGCCGGCTGCCAGCCGCAGCCGGACTCGCATTACCGTCGAGCGCGACGCGGATGGCCGCCCTCGAGCTGTAGAGCACCAGGGAAACCTGCCTCCTCCCCCGCCTCAAAGAGAAAGACGCCATTTCAACGATGATGGACACTTGAGTGCGATAATTAATTCTGCGCTCTACGTACAGTGCACACGGTGGAAGAAACCAACTGTGTGCAATAATGTCGAATATCGCAGTTGAGTTAGCTATATAGATCGTGTGCTGTGAGATCGATAAGGTAAACTTATTCGAGAATGGTTAATAAAATCTAAGACCATTGCATATTAAGGTCAAAATAGTGCTAGCAATATACGGTTCTCATACGATGCCATTTCAACGATTGTACCACAAAAGCTCGAAATGTTACAAGGTTCAAATTCCAGAGTTATATGGCTTGAATTCGAAGATTACAAGGTTCAAACTGATATTAGAAATGAAATTTAGCTCATCAGCTGCAAACGCTCGCACTGATCCGCTGAACATGGATATCAGAGAGGTTCAAACTAATATCACCGCTTCTAACTCTGGTTTTGAAACCTCACAATTTTTGCAAAGGGGCAGCCACAGAGAAGTCATGTATGGGGTTGACACAATGACTTCCGATTACTCTGTCATATGAAGTTCCAAAATGAAATTCAGCATTTTTGGAGCCTACTCCATTCTGCCGCAAGCGCCGGCGCTGATCAACAAACCATTTATTTTTGCAAAAATAAATGTAGGGAAAACCTCATTTCCTTCAGCACCCTTGCTCTGAGAACAAAGAACCTGGCGAATATAATCTCCGGTAAGGTCCCTCGGTAGTTCTTCAAAGTAATTTATGAGAGATGCAGATCTAGGCATTCGACGTGATTGTTATATTGTATCACATTATCCACCACTGGGCCTAATCTTTTCTGCAAAAGAAGAGAACGTGTTAGTGCCTACATGCAGTTTTGAACATTACAACAGGCCTATTTGGTTTGTAGGATTTGTAAAATGCACTAACATGCCATCTTCGAACTGACATGATTAACATGGGAATTTGATTATATTCTAGAAAAATGTAGCCTTCTTCACAAGAGGTTGGAGTGGATGAAAAGTTCCCTAAGCAAACTAGTACAGATGAATCCAAAGGAGAAATGCTTATTGATTGTAACCATATGGATCAAGCAACCAATATGGGGGGGCATGTATGTACTGAAATCCTCCAAAAGAACCTTCAAAAATCGTAGTACATTGACATTGTAAACTTGGAAAAAGGTGTCACAAATTGAAATCCCTTATGGTTAACATTTAACAGGAAAGGAACATCACCTCGATATATAGCTTCTCCAAGCACGGAAAGCATATCAGGAAACTGACAACTTGCTCCAGGCCAGGGTCGATAGATTCTAGTGCCAAGACCTTCACTGTGCGTAGTTTTGGGGTCAAGCTTGTCGGAATCATTTTCTGAATGACAGACGAACAAACATCTTCAAAATTAGAAGTAATGTTAATTTGTAGAAGGAGAGGTAGAAGGCGGCTACTGTACCTAAACGGGTGTGGATCCAATAACAAGTTTGGAGTATTTGTCAGATGAGTAGTCCACCACTGTCAATTTGGCGCAAAAATGACATTGATTCTTGTTGGACCTTCTTGATCAACTACAAGTAATCTCTCAAGTGCAGGTGTGTCCTCAATGACCATACCATGGTACACATCTTGTGATGTATTCCTGCCGCACCAGCAACACACATAAATAGTCCGGAGAGTCATGGAGGTGATGTGGAAGGTACTCAACCCATTGATCGCCTGAAGACAAAGGTACTCGAGTGCAGTACAGCCACGGAGCAGGCGCTCCATGTCACCCTTTGAGAGGCAGACGGCGACGAGCTCGAGGTGCTTCAGTCGTGGTAGAATAAGAGCGGGCGCGTCATTAAGGGGCGAGAAATGCCAGTTCGTGAACTTGGCGACGTGCAGCATGGGCGTGAGGTGGAGTGCGGATGTTGGCAGCGACCACATATGCCCATCATCAAAAGTGAGCTCCTCGAGCTGATCTAGGGCGGGGGATCGGAACCAGTCGTCAATCTTGGCTCGGTCCTTGCCGTTGGAACGGAACTTGCCCATTCTAAGGCCTTTGGTTGGGCCAAGGTGACTGCCAAGGATCTTAGAGAACGCATCCACGCTTTTGCGATAGCCATGGCAGAGCTCGTGGGTGTCGATGAGGTTGAGAGGGCTGGAGTTCCATAGGGGGCACTACCGCTGGGAAAGGAGGGTTGTCCGCGCCCCATATTTGATTGGGAGGAAGGAGATGATGACTTTCAACATGTCATCGGGGAGGTTGCTGATGAAGTCTAGGCCTGCTGGAGTCACTTGCGGTTCTAGCTCGCCCCGCCTCCGCTTGTTGGCAGCCCCGTTCCCCACCTCCGGAGTCTCCTTGTCAGCGGCGCTCTTTGATAGAAATGGGAGTACAGGGAATATTTAGTTAAAATAGGGCAATAGAAAAGTATATTGGCAACAAGAAGTTATTAGGTAGGAATATAGTAAGAAAAGGGAATAACAATTGGTTGCTTAAATACTACACAATTCATCTAACATTGCTGGGTAAGTCAACATGCAGATAGTTGAAAAGAAAACTTACTTCGAACAAATTCTGGACGGATGATTTTGTCGGGGAAGTTAGCATATATCTCATGACCAGGCCCTTTTATGTGCAGTGCAATTTTAGTGCCACCTTTGAGAACATAAAACTTTGCAATTTCTTTCCAAAAGCCAGTGCCAAAATAGGAGTCACCACATTCATCAAGTCTTACAATAGCAACGATTGTAAAACCATGGTTTGTGTGCAGTATGACATCCGTGGAGCCTTGATCTATGTAAAGGGAAAAATTGTGCACTACATAATCTGTTGCATAGCAAGGGATGTTCTGCAGAAAATGGTAGGATTGTTAAAGAAAATATGGTAACATGGAAATATGGGCCCTGAAAGAATTGTACATCAGTTGAAATCGAAGGACAAAAATATATAATTAAACAAATAGGGTAAACATGATGTCATGGAAATATGAGAGTAATCGAAAGAACAATACATCATTAATTTGCCTAATATAGAAAGAAGAGGGGAAAATCCCCTTTGACGTATATGGTGCATGTGGCACCTTTTATCCAAATATAGCGATTTTTAGAATATGTCCAGGAAAGTAGGCCATGCCAACCGATTGAGGGTGAGATTGAACATACCACGCGTGTCCTCAAGATATCTGGTACGGTGAGATGGAATCTCTGGCGGCGGTCGCAAAGTCCTGAAGTGTCGGCGTATTGTACATTCTATGAATGAAAGAAAACCATCAAATCAGCTCGAATAAAAATGAATTCACGGCGATTTCCGCCGGGTGATTAAAGGAGGCAGATGAACTGGGATAAGAGATGAGTTAATATCTCGTTAAATTAGTTACCTTGTCGTCCATGAGAAAGAACCATTAGTACGACAGATTCCCCAACCGAGCGGAGCTGGGTCGACCACGAGAAGCATCGAGAAAGTCGATGGCGATAGGCGGCGGCAAGCAGAAGTGGTGAAATGCGGTGGGCTTTGTCGGCAGCCTGGCGGCGGCGACAGGCGTCGAGCTAAGTGTTTACCTCTGCGATAGGCGGTGCCATGGCATAGATGCGGAGGAGCTTGTGCAGGTGTAAATGGGGAACATACCGGAGGGGCCGAGGGGGTGGCGGGCGGGGTGAGGGTTTTTGTGACGTGGGGATTGTGAGGGTTTTCTTTCTTCTTTTTTGAATTGGGTGGTGGGGGTTTTCTGTCCCACAAAGAACTTTGGGGGCGAAGGTTTGCTAGAGCAAACCGTGTGTGATTGACAGGCAAAATGAAAGTCATTGCACATGGTTCCAATTTTGGGAACCGTGTGTGATTGACGTACTACCTCCGTCCTGGTTTATTGGTCCCCCGTTGTAATTTTTACCAAAATTTGGCGAAATATTTAACATACTCAGTCATAGATAATTAGCGTACACGTACGTAAGCATATCAACCATAATTACATAGTTCAACCGTCATGAAGCATACTCAAGCGTACATAGTTCGATCCATCCCACATCTCATCTCACATGCGTCCGACACGATCCTGAAGCTTCTCCAGGTACTCGGTGTACGCGCCGTGCGCCACCCTGCGAGAATACTTCTGCTTGAAGGAGCCAACGACCCGTCCTCTTGCATGCGCCAAAACACTTAGATACGCGTCATGAAGCTTCTGGTTGCAAAATGGGCATCCATAGCCGCGGTTCCAGGTCCTAATACGCCTGTTATGCATTCCCGCATAAAGCTCCCTCAGGATTTGCCTCTTGTACCTCCTCTGGCCATGTTCATCCTCGGTGTCCACATTGTAAGACAACACCTATACAAATAGTAAAACAAATTTGGCATCAAATCAATGATTACATGTCGTGAAGTAGGATTTGGAATTTATGGCTATTTATTTATACATATCCAGAGATTATGGTTTGATTTTTAAGCACACTCATCTATCTACAGACCAATCTTGAAGAAAATAATGGCACAAACATATGTAGGTCATTCAAAATCAATTATCAAGCCCTGGCTAGGAATTATTAACATGAACACTAATCCTAGTCGGATTACTAGCAGAAATCATTTGCACAGATGAAACAACTAATCACTTATCACCTGTACCATTCAAACAATCAATACACTACACAGATCTAATGAAACTTACTCAGATTTCATGGATTGGGACAACATAACCATGGGATTTGTATTCCAAAAAGGGGGAGGCGGGAGTAACCAGAGAAACCCTGTGATCTATTTGACACATAAATGGGTATAGATGACTAACCAGCTGTCCGTAGTCATCGGAGTCGTCGCCGGAGTGGTCGTCGGAGTCGGTGTGGAACTCCGCCTCCTGCTGTGGAAGCTCGACGCCGTCGACGACGTCAGGGTACAGCGATAACTCGCCGGCGGTGACGGCAACCTCTGTCTCCATCTCCACACTGTGCTCTGATGCTTTAGCAGCCCCGGCGTCGCCACTCCCTCCGATGGGGCGCTTCGGCGGCATCCTCATACACTGATGGATTTGAGGACTGAGAGCGGTGTTGAGGATGCAAGCGGAGAGAGAGGATTGTGTGTGTGTAGCGAGTATGGGGGGTGCGGCCGCTCGGGCACACCATTAATATGGACTAGTGGGAGTTGTGGGAGAGAGGCGGGCAACGGTCAAACCGATGACTCGCCTCCCGGTGAGCCTGCCCACCAGACTGCTGGCATGCCTACCAAAGTTTCACACAGCTACCCGCACGCCTCCCGGTGACACTGCGTAGCGAGCACGCCTCCGTCAATTCACACACATGCATGCAGGCCTCCCCATCTACATACGTGGCGTACTGCTCGCACGCGTCGCGTCAACTCACACCTGCTCGCACGGCACACGGGTCACGCGGCAGCACGTATATTGTTTTTCTATTTGGATGATTGTTGCCGCTTTATTGCTTAACCGAAGCATGGCACGTATCCATTGTTGGTCTAACGCTCACGGTTCGAATAAATAATCCGTTTGGGATATTGGTTCCCAATTATTAATAATCTCCCGTCTGTAATTAGATAAACATTACATCCAAACTGGTCTCAAATTTGACAAAAAAGTACAATGCTAGTTTGTATTGGTGTCCATATGACAACACGATAAGTTTCATGAACTTCAAATAAGTTTTGGATGTACTAGAATTTAAAAATCAAGATTCTCAATGTTTGAAATTTGTTGCACGGGGAGTAAACATGCACCCAGTGAGACACATGTGTTTTTGCAATCCATTTAGGTGCACTGTCACATGTGCATGTAGCTCAAATTTGATTTTTGCACAGTATACCCATAGAAAATCAATCAATGTACTAAAACGTCTTAATGATCTCTGTGATTTTTTTGAAATAAAATTCCCCTCCTTTGGTAACATGTATGTTCACCGCGGGATAATTAATTTAACATGCATCGTAGTTGCGGTAGATTCGCGGTGTGTGTGTGGGTGTGTGCGTCTGGGGGTGGCGGGTGGCTCGCAGTACACTATGAGTTGTGAGCCACCGTGTGGGTTGGTCGTTTTGTTAGGCAGGCCGGTGCCACATCAGATTCGTGAAATCGTTATTTAAAACATTACACAACCCTTTCATACATAAATGTTTTGGCCACATGCAGTTGATAGTTGTCCTACATGACACTCGATACTCTCGTGTGACACTTTCTGTGGGTCCGCAAGGTCGTCGTCCATCACTTTGACGAACAGCCGGCAGTGAGGTTAATTTGACCAGCAAGGTAGAATCTTTTTTGTTTGTGTTATGGTGGTATATAGTACGTGTCGAAGAGGTGGGAGGGGACTAGCATATATACTATACGTACGCATCCGTGAACAAGTACACCTCACTCAGTGTCGAGACTTTTTGGTTTCCGAGGCACGTGCCACATCAAAATTGTGAAATTGGTTATTCAAACATCACACAACACCTTTTTGGGACACATGCATATCCTAGCTAGGACACTCACGTGTGACGCTTCCATCTGTGGGCCTACGAGGCCATCGTCGATGCATGCATGCATCACTTTGACCTACATCGGGAGAGGTTAATTAATTTCACCATCGATGAGGATTCTTTTGGGTTGTACATATATTACGGCTGGAGCATATAGTATGCGGGGAAGAGGGGGGAAGGGGACCATCATATGTAGTACGCTTGATGTGAACCTCGCTCTGTGTGGGTGCATGGTTTAGGGTTTTTGAGGCATGTGGCACATCAAAGTTGTGCATTTTGGGTATTCAACATATATATGTTTGGCCCACATGCAAAGCGGTGGTGGTTGTCCTCGCGCACCCACTTAAGCGGTTATCAGCGATATCGATGCTTTCCATCTGTGGGCCCGCTTGGTCCATCACTACTTTTTGCATGACAACAAGAGAGGTTAATTTGACTTAGGAGGGGATTATTATTATTTTTGCTCTGGGATGACATGCATGATACAGTTTGAGCACACAGACATGCATGTGTACACATGAATCCCTCCCATCGAGTCGAAGTGGCTAGCTAGTACAACGACACATCATAAACTGATCTCACTCTGTGTGGGGAGCTAGTGTATGATTTTTGACACACGCGCCACATCAATGTTGTGTATTCAAACATGCATGCACGCATCACCTCCATACATATGCATGTAGTGGTTGCCTTCGAACGGTACACTCCCTCGCGTGGTTAACGGCGACAAGCCTATATATTCATGGGCCCGCGTGGACATCCATGATCACCTTGACCAACAACAAGATAGGTTACCATGGCGGATTCTTCATTTGGTTCATGTTAATTATCGTAGTATAGGTCATGGTGAGATTCAGACCTAATTAAGTTTGAGCGCATATACTATGCACGCATGCATGCATGAATCCCCGTCGTTGGCTTGAAGTGTGGTGTAACATACATATGCATCGTCAACTTAACCCTCACTCAGTCTGGGGATTTCTAGTTTGAAATCACGGTGCCACTTCAAAGTTGTTTCATTGTTACTCAAAAACACACCTCTCCATACATATTTTTGGGAGACACGCATGCAGTGGTTGTCTTCGGGGACTAGCTACTTGCGTGATTATTGTCGAGCTAGCCCATCTCCGGGGTCACATGGACGGCCATCACTTTGCCCAACAACAAGAGAGAGGTTGTACGAGCAAGGTGGATTATTATTGGTCCGTTTTACGATCCATCTTGGTGAGATATATGCCTCTCTGGCCCGCCAACTGAAAGTGTGTGTGGGGGGGGAGAGGGTTGCTACTTCACATTTTGCTAGGTGAACCTCAGTTGGGGGGCATGCATTCATAGCTTAGGATTCCCTTCGTGAAGACACGAGGGGGGTGGGGGCTGCTAGCTACTTCGCACTTTGCTAGGTGAACCTCGGTTGGGGGGGAGGCACTGGTGCACGTCGGTCCTAAACAATCGGTTTTTAACCCCTTTCCGCGACGGCATCTGGAACCGCCGCCAAGTAAGTGTGGGCGATAGGGGGGTCCTTCCCACACGACCCAGAAATCGTCGGGGATATGCCCTCCTGGCACACACGTTCGGCAAAATGAGGTCGTGTGTGACCGGCGAGCGCGCAAATATGAAAATATATACAATATAGCTAAAAAATACAATTATACGGCGAAATTGTTTCCGATCGCAAGTACATCCCACACAGTCAGTCCCCGCTACATCCCACACAGTCGCTCCAAGGAAAACGTTTGCGCAAGGTGGCATAACGCAAACAGTTTTGAAGAGAATGTCGTGTGTGATTGTTCATTGATCCAACACGGTTTATTCCTAGAAACTGTGTGCGTTGCCTGAGGTCATCGCCCACGGTGGTTTCTCATTAACCGTTTGCAATTGGAAAACCCAATTAGCAAGCTAATTGGCCAATTAGTGGGCTAATTGCCCTATTATTAATAATCCATTTACTAATCTAATTGACATTCATATGAAGCACATAATATATTCCATTTCCATATTAAGGAAGCAGGATTTCATAATTGAAATACATCAGAGTACAACATGATATAGCTTCAGCACTCAGCTACCCCATTACACAAGTGCATCAGCAGCAAGTTTCACATGCAACATCTAGAACCTTTTGAAATTAGCATCTTAGACGGCACATAGAGAGATGCATCTCATCTGGAAAACTGCTGAAGCGGAAGGCGAATATTGAGCCTTCGTTCATGTTGAAGGTCTTTGCAACTTTAGGCCAGTGCCTGTGGATGATTGACCGTCCATCCTTCGACCTCTTCAGGAACACTTCAATATTGAACCGTGGGTGTTGTATGAAAACTTTCCTCGCCTCCTGACCACACAGGTGGTTTGAGAGGTAATCATCAATGAAGCCTGAAAACAAGGATGTGCATAAATATCTTCTCTATATTGGAAATGGGGCAAAGGAATACAAAATGGCAAGGTATAATAGTTAGTACCATCTTGTAAACCTCAGCGCTTCCCATTGTTTCCCTGCAACACATATAAGGTAGTTATTCATCAGGTTAAGTAAGGGTTCACATGCTATCATTAAAATATGTTGATGATAAATAAGCACATTGCAGATTCATCAGATTAATTCAAGCCACATAGAAAACCCATTTATCCAAACCAAGCATGATTAAGAACTAGGAAATATAGCACTTGTATATGTTTCTCATGTATTAAGTGCAGCCAAATTCGATTGATTCCTCACATGGTATACAATAACAAAATGCAGCCACAACAATTGAACATCGCATTGCAGAATTGAACCAAGGAGTTAACTAAACACCACAACAAATGAACCAAACGTTAACTGAGCACCACATTGCACAATATAACATACTCCTAATAGAAGATCAGACAGTTAACCAAACCAAGCATGCTTAACAACTTGGAAATATAGCAATTGTATTTGCTTCTCATGTATTAAGTAGAGCCAAATTCGATTTATTCCTCACATGGTATACAATAATAGAATGCAGCCACAACAATTGAACATCGCATTGCAATTGAACCAAGCAGTTAACTAAACACCACAACAAGTGAACCAAGCCACAACAAATGAACCAAGCAGTTAAGTAAACACCAATTGAACAATATAACATACTCCTAATAGAAGATCAGACAGTTAACCAAACCAAGCATGCTTAACAACTTGGAAATATTGCACCCTGAAGAATTGAACATCACATTTGCAGAATTGAACCAAGCAGTTAATTGAACACCACATTGCACGACATATAGAACATATACACTATAGCAGAAGATTGCATGGTAAAAGTAGATAGCACAATTCACTAGAATTTGTTAAGGAAAGGCAGTAGCTAGCAAACTGAACATGGGTCCTTATAGTGAGCTAATAAGACAAGCTCCTTGGAGTGAACATGGGTCCTTATAGTGAGCAAATTGAACATGGGTCCTCATTGTCGGAGATATCGATGACGATTGGCTCCCTGGACATGGAAGAGGGCGAGGCCTCCGCATCGTGGGTGCCCTCGTTGTAGTGGTGAGTTGCCTGAGCCACTCCAGGCACGAACCTGCTGGCTCTCGAGATGAGGTAAGCACGTGCACGCTGATAAAACACCTCGTAGTCTTCGTCGAAGGCATCGACGGTGGCCTCGAGAAAACGCCACAAACTGTCGTTTAAAGCAGCCAACCGCGTCGCGGCGTCGGTGCGCGAGGCGTGAACGGTGGCCTCGACGGCGAGGTGCTCCTCCAAGATCTGGGGGTCAGCACAAATGGCAGCCATCGCGATGTCATCCGCGTGTGCAGCCGTGATTTGCTTCTCCGCTGCCAAATGCTCCTTGAGGTCCTGGCTATACTGCGTGCACCATGGCTTAGGCCGGCGCTTATTTGGTGGAGGGGTTGGTGATTTGGGTGGAAGGTGTCGCGCTCGCGCCGGTTGTCGGGCCATGTGGGATGTGGAAGGAGGAGGAGGATGGGGGTCGGGTGTGGATTACCTGCCTGGATAGGCGAGGCCGAGCAGCGTGAAGGAGGGTCGCCGGCGAGGAGGCGGCGGCGTTGTAAGCAAGGAGTGAAGGTTTCAACTTGGAAAAGAAGGCGGAAAGAGGGGAAATGTGGCTTTTGGTAAGGGGGAGGGGGCGGGGAGGTAGATATTTCAGCGGAAGCCGAAAATTTGGAATCGCTTCAGCCAAAAAACTGGCGCGCAAAGTGTCATCAGACACAGTCCCTTATTCAGACACGGTCCAAAGATATTTTGTGATGCATCTCACACGGTTGGTTACAAGAAACTGTGTGGGATCTACTTGATTTTTGGTCTTGATTTGAATTACATAATGGGGTCACAGCGGCCATGGATGGTGTTTGAATTGCTAGACCTTTTATCTTTAGTGATCATAAAAGAATTGGAATTCAGGGTTCGTTTGGACATTTTATGCATTATGTGAGTTTTCAATGCATTTATGTGCATAATTCAAATTTGAACTACATGCACATGCTCCAGTGAATATAAATTCATTGAAAAATCAAATCTTTGTCCTTGGGTGCATGCTTAGGTCCCATGCAAGAAATGGGAATGAATTTCAAATACCATGGCACCGTTGATTGCCGACAAAACAGTGAGATGCCTGGTTTTTAAATTCTAGTAAATCCAAAACTCCTCTGAAATTCATGAAACTTGGCATGCTATCATGGAGCGGCATCAACATGTCGTGGTACAAATTTTGTCCCATTTGGGGCAGGTTTGGGTATATGCTTCTCACAAACCGGAGCTTCTCATAACAAGCATGATGGTTTTCGGTAGGGAACGTCCCACCTTTGGGGACGAAACGATATCCATTGCCTCTTATTGCTTTCAAGTTTTTTTCTCATGTCAACATAGAACAACAGGAGTATTGTGTGAATTTTTGTGATTTTTCGGGGTTCGTTTGGACATTTTTATGCATTAAGTGAGTTTTCAATGAATTTATTTGCATAATTCAAATTTGAACTACATGCGCATGCTCCAGTGCATATAAATTCGTTGAAAAATCAAATCTGTGTCCTTGGGTGCATGCTTAGGTCCCATGCAAGAAATGGGAATGAATTTCAAACACCAAGGCACAGTTGATTGCCAACAAAACATTGAGATGCCTGGTTTTTGAATTCTAGTAAATCCCAAACTCGTCTGAAATTCATGAAACTTGGCATGCTATCATGGAGCGGCATCAACATGCCAGGTACAAATTTTGTCCCATTTGGGGCAGGTTTGGGTATATGCTTCTCACAAGCCGGAGCTTCTCACAACAAGCATGATGGTTTTCGGTAGGGGACGTCCCACCTTTGGGGAAGAAACGATATCCATTGCCTCTTATTGCTTCCCAGTTTTTCTCATGTCAACATATAACAATAGGAGTGTTGTGAGATTTTTTGTGATTTTTTGGGGTTCGTTTGGACATTTTTATGCATTAACTGAGTTTTCAATGCATTTATGTGCATAATTCAAATTTGAACTACATGCGCATGCTCTAGTGCATATAAATTCGTTGAAAAATCAAATCTGTGTCCTTGGATGCATGCTTAGGTCCCATGCAAGAAATGGGAATGAATTTCAAACACCAGGGCACCGTTGATTGCCGGCAAAACATTGAGATGCCTGGTTTTTAGATTCTAGTAAATCCAAAACTCGTCCGAAATTCATGAAACTTGGCATGCTATCATGGAGCGGCATCAACATGCCATGGTACAAATTTTGTCCCATTTGGGGCAGGTTTGGGTATATGCTTCTCACAAACTGGAGCTTCTCACAACAAGCATGATGGTTTTCGGTAGGGAACGTCCCACCTTTGGGGACGAAATGATATCCATTGCCTCTTATTGCTTTCAAGTTTTTTTCTCGTGCCAACATAGAACAATAGGAGTGTTGTGTGAATTTTTGTGATTTTCTGGGGTTCGTTTGGACATTTTTATGCATTAACTGAGTTTTCAATGCATTTATGTGCATAATTCAAATTTGAACTACATGCGCATGCTCCAGTGCATATAAATTGGTTGAAAAATCAAAGATGTGTCCTTGGGTGCATGCTTAGGTCCCATGCAAGAAATGGGAATGAATTTCAAACACCAGGGCACCGTTGATTGCCGGAAAAACATTGAGATGCCTGGTTTTTAAATTCTAGTGAATCCAAAACTCGTCTGAAATTCATGAAACTTGGCATGCTATCATGGAGCGGCATCAACATGCCGTGGTACAAATTTTGTCCCATTTGGGGCAGGTTTGGGTATATGCTTCTCACAAACTGGAGCTTCTCACAACAAGCATGATGGTTTTGGTAGGGAATGTCCCACCTTTGGCGACGAAACGATATCCATTGCCTCTTACTGCTTTCAAGTTTTTTGCTCGTGCCAACAAAGAACAACAGGAGTGTTGTGTCAATTTTTGTGATTTTTCGGGGTTCGTTTGGACATTTTTATGCATTAACTGAGTTTTCAATGCATTTATGTGCATAATTCAGATTCGAACTACATGCGCATGCTCCAGTGACTATAAATTGGTTGAAAAATAAAATCTGTGTCCTTATGTGCATGCTTAGGTCCCATGCAAGATGTGGGAATGAATTTCAATCAACAGGGCACCATTGATTGCCGGCAAAACATTTAGATGCCTGGTTTTTAAATTCTAGTAAATCCGAAACTCGTGTGAAATTCATGAAACTTGGCATGCTATCATGGAGCGGCATCGACATGCCGTGGTCCAAATTTTGTCCCATTTGGGGCAGGTTTGGGTATAAGCTTCTCACAAACCGGGGCTTCTCATAACAAGCATGATGGTTTTCGGTAGGGAACGTCCCACCCTTTGGGACGAAACAATATCCGTTGCCTCTTATTGCTTTCAAGTTTTTTTCTCGTGCCAACATAGAACAACAGGAGTGTTGTGTCAATTTTTGTGATTTTTCGGGTTTCGTTTGGACATTTTTATGCATTAGCTGAATTTTCAATGCATTTATGTGCACAATTCAAATTTGAACTACATGCACATGCTCAAGTGACTATAAATTGGTTGAAAAATCAAATCTGTGTCCTTATGTGCATGCTTAGGTCCCATGCAAGAAATGAGAATGAATTTCAAACACGAGGGCACTGTTGGTTGCCGGCAAAACATTTAGATGCTTGGTTTTTAAATTCTAGTAAATACAAAACTCGTTCGGTGCGTAGGTTCACCGGGAAGCGTGCGAGATGTTCAATGCAGGATTTGTGCATCTCTTCAATGCACACGGTTCAGTGAAGCAGTAAAGCGGCAGAAAATAAACCAAAAAATATGCGTGCTGCCACACGCCCCGTGTGTCGTGCGAGCAGGCGTGAGTTGACGGGACGTATGCGAGCAGTTCACCGCGCAAGCATACCGAGAGGCGTGCGTGCAAGTGTGTGTATCGACGGGGAGGTCTGCGAGTAGCTGTGTGAAATGATGGTTGGAATGGCAGACGTCCGCCGCGCAGGCTCACCGGGAGGCGAGCCAACTTTTGACCGCAGCCTGCCTCGCTCCCACTGGTCCGTATTAATTGCGCGCCCGAGCCGCCGGCCATGATAGGCAGCTGCACCCCCGGTCCATAGTGGTTACCGACGTCTGGACTCCGGAGTGTATGACGATGCCGCCGAAGCGCACCATCGGAGGGAGTGGCGACGCCGGGGCTGGTGAAGCACCCGCACAACGCGTCAAGCTAGCCACAGAGGTTTCTGTCGCTGCCGACAAGGTCTCGCGCGGGCAGCAGCACGACCTTGAATTCGGCGGCACCGTCGTGCCCCCCAGCTGGAGCCGGAGGTCAACAGTAACTCCAGCAACAACTGCGACTCCGACAGAAAACCAGTCAGTCACCTACATATATGTTTGTGCCCTTTTTCTTCCTGATCTTGGGAATTGATTTTGAATGTCCTACATGTTATGCCATTTTTTCTTTTAGATTGGTATGAACACAGATGAGGCTCCGACCGGCACCGCCGCCGGATGTAGATCTTCGACCCGGCTGTGCGGCCAGAAGCGCCCCCTGGACCTGAGGAACCAGTAGAATCTCCGGCGAACCGCATCAGCGATCTCCCGGACGGAATCCTTGGGGAGATCATCTCCCTTCTCCCCACCAAGGATGGCTGCCGCACACAAGTCCTCGCATCTCGGTGGCGCACTCTGTGGCGCACTACGCCTTTTAATCTCGACTGTCGTCAGCTATCTGTCGATGATGATTTTGAACTCCCCGGAGCCATCATCTCCTCCCACGGGGGCTCCGTTCAATGCATCTGCATCCCGGCTTGCTACCTGCTAGACATACCCTGCAAAGTGGCCGCCTGCCTGACATCCCGTCAATTCGATAAACTCCAGCAGCTTGAGTTCTACCATTACAGCGATAGGTTTCCACCAAGAGCTGCATCTGTGCCCTCACCACCGATGCCCATCTCATTGTTTTCCTCCTCTCTCCACACCGTCACCTTGACCCGGTGCCATCTAACAGACTATCTGGTACAAATGCTTCGACTGCTAGAACTGAAAAAACTTGCGCTTGTGTTGGTTGATCTGTCGGTGGCCTCACTTCACAGCATCATCCACTCTAGCTGCCCTGCACTGCAGCGTTTGGTGCTTGTTTTTGGAATAGGAATCCATATCCCTTGTCTCAAAATAAAGTCGTCTCACCTTGTAAGCATTGGAATTCATTTTGAAGGACTGGAGCTCATCATCGAAGACGCCCCTTCACTTCAAAGGTTGCTCCTTAATTGTTGTTATAAACCTTCACAAATAACTGTGGTCTCTGCGCCTAAACTGGAGACCTTGGGTGCAATTAGTGATCTGTTTGAAGGGCCCGAGATGGTGTTTGCCTCCACACCTATTGAGGTATTGCACATTATTCACGTACACTTTTGTAATTTGCATTTTTCATTTGTGCGCATAAGTTAAGTATCATCTTGGAGTACACTTTCAGTGCTAATATTATGTTCTATGCTCAATGAAGCGCTTGTCCATCCTATCAGTGGTGGTGGATTCTTTCAAGACCTTATATATCACTATGTGGTGTTTTGATCTCAACATCATTATTGCCTTGCTGCAATGCTTTCAATGTCTGGAGAATTTGTATATGAAGGTGATGATTTCACGCACATTGAAAGCCCATATATAATGTACTATAATTAATCGTTCAGCTGTCACTCTTTCAACATAATCTTTTTTAGACATTAACTGTTTTCAATCTTCATCTCTATTTAGGCACTAACACATGGAAAAAAGGTATAACCAATCGATGGTTCAAGAAGCACCGGGATTTTCTCAGATCTCACGACATTCGTTTGAAGACAGTAACACTGGAAGGATATGCATCCAACAATGCAAACACTAGCTTTGTCACATTCTTCATGTCGAATGCGAGGGCACTATTGTCCGTGAGGATTAAGTTTTTCAACAAGAAATTTCTTACGGCTGCAGGTGTTGAACACCATAAAATTAAGTTTCATCTGGACCTAAGGGCCTCTGATCGTGCTCGGCTTCTATTTACAACAACTTGTCATCA
This sequence comes from Triticum aestivum, assembly GCF_018294505.1. Lineage (NCBI taxonomy): Eukaryota > Viridiplantae > Streptophyta > Magnoliopsida > Poales > Poaceae > Triticum > Triticum aestivum. The sequence goes on from NC_057796.1 coordinate 289,654,037, forward strand.
TGGACCAGTAGAATTTCTGGCCGTTGATCTTGATTTTATGGATGAGACCGATCCATTTGATTGTGACTGCCGAAAACTTTGGTTGAGTTAGATGTCATTGTCCTGTTCAATCTAGATTTTGCCTAAACCTGATGAGCAATTAATCCTCGTGATTTTGTATTGTTTGTTAGCTAGAGTTAGATATTGTTGCCCTTTTCAACTCGGCTTTGACCCATATTTTCTTTCATACTGGGCCAATGGCTTGCCATTTCTTTAATTAAGACATAAATATTATAAGCATTCACAACATAGGCAAAGAACATCACTCTTGCGGGATCCTTGAGATCTTTGTTCATTACAGAACCACAAGTTTTTACTGCCCACCAGCACCCACAAACATATTTTCAGCTTGCACACCAAGGGCTGTAATTCTTAATAAGAAAAGCTGCATGGTAGTCACATATTTGGATTTATCATTTGAAACCCACGAGGAAAAGGGCTATCCAGGGCGGTGCCGACTCGACAGTAAACATTGAGAAACCTGGTTTTAAATTACTGTAAATCCAAAACTCGCCTCAAAATCATGAAACTTGGCATGGTGTTATGTCATAGCACCAACATGTTGTGGTAAAAAACTAGTCCAATTTGGGTCAAGTTTTGGTACAATCTTCTTACGAACCGGAGCCATTCTAATTATTGTGGTAATTTCTAGCTTATTTCTCTTTTTATTGGTTAACCCATCAAATACTTTTTATATATAATAGATGTGTGTGCCCGTCTAGCGCACACACGTTGATCTATCTAACTGTTTCAGTTGTTATGGCTAATCGCAAACAGTTCATCCATGTAAAGTGTATGCCATCAATCGCAGGCACTTTGATCTGGCTGACCGGTTTCTGTTCTGTTGCCTAATCGCAAACAGTTAATCCTTCTGAAGCGTATGCCCTCAATCACACACACACCTTGATCTGGCTGACCATTTCCTTTGTGTTGCCTAATCACAAACAGTTCATCCGAGTGAACCGTATGCTCTGTATCGCACACGCCTTCATCAGGCTGCCCGTTTCTTTTGTTCCGCCTCATCGCAAACAGTTCATTAGACCGAACGGTATGCCCTGGATCGCACACGCCACTAAAATCTGAATCGTGTTTGATAGCTCCGCCATCGCAAATGTTTTGCACCTTTTTTGACGGTTCTTTTACACCACCGTTTGCAATTATTGCATCGCACACAGTTTCGTCGAGGGGTCTCTGATCGTAGTGTCACGTTAGCAGCATCCTGCAGTAGTGAGGGGGAATGCATTCATAGCTTAGGATTCCCTTCGTGCCGACACGAGGGGGGGCTGCTAGCTACATCGCACTTTGCTAGGTGAACCTCGGTCGGGGGGGGCATGCATTCATAG
>NC_057796.1:289656216-289694213 GCF_018294505.1 Triticum aestivum
GTATTTGAAAATCAAACCACCCTTTTGATAAATAAATTTGGTCCACATGCAAGTGTGTTCGTGTTCTGACCCTCTCCCGCGTCATTTTTCGCCAAATTTATGAACATTAGTTAAGTCGGATGACACAACAGACACGGTTCACTCAAACTAACCGTGTGCCACGCCGGTGCACCTATCACGCACACATCCGCACCGTACATTGGGCTCCACGAGGCTCCCCCCCACAAAAATATATGCCCGCCTCGAGGGTTTTTCTGTTTCATAACACACGGTTGTTATCTCCGGACCGTGTGCGATGTTTCTTGTTCCCTATCCCGCCTGCATCCCTAGAAAATATCTGCCCGCCTCGAGGGTTTTTCTGTTTCATGACACACGGTTGTTATCTCCGGACCGTGTGTGATGCACTATCATCAAAATTTTCAATAGCCCGGCATTTCACTCGCGCGTTTGACTCCTGCGTAGTAATTTTTTTGTACGCGCGTCATTTCCTCAAACACCCCGCGCTCCCCCCTCCACACACACACACACAACACACACACCAAAACCTCCTCGGGCGTGCGCGCGCACACACACACGCCCTCGCTCGAAACCCTAGCAAGGTCCCCGCCGCCGCCGCAAGGCCTCCATTGTCAACATCTGTCGGTTTGCCCGTGCAGCTTACCCACCGATCTCCATACCCAACCCTGAATTTCTTACATGACGCCTGCCAAACGCTCCCTTTCCCACAGATCCCCATCCCCGTCCCCACTCTAGAGCATCACAGCCTAAGCCAGGCTACGCTTTCCGTGGAGCTCGAGGAGCGACTGGCCCAAAAGAGGTGTATAGCGGTCTCTTCGCCCGACGTTGCTGAGGAAGCTGACGACCATTACTGGCGGTAGGCACTCAAGCAGTGGGCTAGAGTATATGGGCATGTCTCGGTCGCTGGCTATGACATCGAGGTCATCGACAGCGACGGCCTGAGGCGGCCTATGTCACAGGTTAAGTGGCCCACCCCTAACCCCTCAGGTTCAATCACCGTCGATCTCATCCATGGCCCCGCCGCTGATCTCCTCTGGCTCGCTGTCAACAATTTGCCATTCTACATCACCATCGAGCCCCTTTTGTCATTTCTGAAGGACATGTTCTGCGACGCTGGCTTTGGATCCACAGCTTCCAAGTCAGACCTCATCGACGGCGACCACGAGGAGGGCACCCTCTCTGGCTCTTCCAAGGGGAAAGAGCCCATCTGCTCTTCCAAGGGGAAAGCGCCCGTATGCAACATCAGGGAGGGCACCCTACATCCATGCTCTTCCAAGGGGAAGGAGCCCATCTGCGACAACATGGAGCGCATCCAGGGTCCATGCTCTTCCCACGGGAATGAGCCCATCTATGACAAGTGAGGAAACCCATGATTTGTTTTGCCGTGCCTCTTCACAGGGGGAAACCCATGATTTGTTTTGTCGAGTCCCTTTTGTAGTGTAGTGAGAACATGTCCAGTTTGAATTGCTATATCTGGTTGTTTGCAGTATGCCTTGTTTATTTCAGTTGTTCACAATGTGATGCTCTATATGTGCAATTATTTACTGTGCAGTACATTTCATCAATCCAGTTTTAAACATACCGATAGGAATGCATATATTTGCTTGATGTTAAGCCTGTTATAGCTAGCATATGCTTCTTTTAAAGTTTTTTGATTGTTCGGTTGTTTGTAGTTAGCATATGTCCAGTTTCAAATGCTATCTTTGGTTGTTCGTAGTATGCCTTCTTTATTCCATTTATTCACAATGTGATGTTCTATATGTGCAAGTATGAACTGTGCAGTTCAATTTCATCAGTACCAGTTTCAACAATACCACTATGAATGACTACATTTGGTTGCTGCATCTTGTAGTTAACACACCTTTCCATTTTTATTTAACAATAACCAGTGTACTTAGGTCGGCACAATACCAGTTTGAATGACTATGTTTGCTTGTTGTTAAATGTTAGGCCTGGTGCAGTTAGCACACCATTCCACTTGTTTTGCTTTACTAGTGTGCTTAAACCTGCACACTGAAGCTATCTTTTAGAGATTATTTTGTCTGCCATGTATAATTTTGGTTGATGTTTAGCCTGTTGTGCTTAACATGCTCCTCGCTTTACCTACATAGGACAATTTTGGGAACAACTGCTATTTTCCATCGAGGTTACTTTCATCCCATGGCTTATATTTGCTCACTGTTCAGGATATCAGTAGTTGGTACCATATAGGCCGGCGGCTGATAAGGGACTAATCGGTGAATCGGACTTTTAACTGAATATATCTGCAACCCATTTTTCGTTAGGTTAACTAGGGCCATATGTAATATATCTTAGGCTGCATAGCAACATGCATTGTACTTAATGTCTAAATATGCAATCCTAGGCTACATAGCAACAAGGAAGAGCGTTACATTAATGTTCTAATGATGTCTAGATATACGTAGAAGAGCAGCAGCAACAACTACTACAACACAACCCTGTTTGGATACTCAACTTAGCTAGAGGTTAGAGTTAGTTTTTAGCTCATTACTAACCCTGAACTGACTCCATCCAAAGAGTTGTTTGGACGGCAGGGTTAGATTGAAAATAAATGCACTAGGAGAACTAGCTCCAATTAGCACCTCTTGGGTTGGTAGTTTTTTTGGGTGGGTTATAGATGCAACTAGCTCAAACTAGCCCTCGTGTTTAGATATACTTTACGGCTATTTGAGCCCGAACTAGCTCGAACTAACTGTAACCCATGGATACAGCAGCAGTTAATTAGCTGATAATTTGTAAGAATGCACTAAACTCCTTCCGGCCCATAATATAAGATGTTAATTTATCTAATATGTGAGATTGGATGTTATAAGATAGTCCCTCCGTTCCTAAATATTTGTCTTTTTAGAGATTTTAAATGGACTACCACATACGGATGTATATAGACATATTATAAAAGAGTGTTTTACTACATCATTGTGCAATTGCTGTGTAGCTTCTAATATTAACTTGGTGCTTTTAGGTACATATGTCATTGGTAAAGATCCGTGCTTCGACCCTTTCTACGTATGGGGCAATGAGATATCGATGAACCAGCATCAAGTGAGGAAGCTGATAAAGATAGTTAGTAAAATGGGTCCAAAGATTGCAATTAAACTATTTGTTTACACTTTATCCAAGACAACAGCGAACTGCAGGATGGTAAGTAAGAACTCTGCAGCCTTCTTTTTACTGCCCATAATGAGTTGTGTTAGATGACAATGTCTGAATCTTTTTCCTTTGCAGCGGTTGCCAAAGCAGTTTACTCAAGATTACCTCTCAAACTACATGATTGGTGGGCATGCAAAGGTTAAAGTATTTCTACCAGAACACGATGATTATCTAGATGTTTTCATGAAGACCGTGAAGGATGGGCGGTCGGCCATCACAAGGGAGGGCACAATATGGGCATTCCGCTTCACCTTGTTCAGCAACCAGAATATATTTTGCCTCTTTGTTTATCGTCTTTAATAGTACAAGTATACAACTGTGGTTCATCATTCTTTTTTTTTGGTTCTTATGTAATTCTTGAACATATGTACCTATGAATCGAATAATGCATTGGTGTTTGAACCTGATGGATATGAATAAAGCTGTAGCATACATTCAAATTCAAATTCAAATCCAAATCCGGTACAATTTGGAAAAGCAGCAATTAAATTACGGTGAAATTACAAACTCCAGGTTGTTACGGGACACACGGTTGGTAAAACACAAACGTTTGCGATATGCACCATAATCCGAGATGGTTCACAGAGAGGAAACGTGTGCAAGCATGCACACAGTTGCCGTTTGCAAAGCATGTGTGATGTCAGACAATATGACAAACGGTGTGGGCAAACTAAATGTTTGTGTTAGTTGCCTTATCGTACACAATTCACAACCATGAACTGTTTCTGATGCAGTATCACTGGTACGCATCGGTGCTATACAAACGGTTTTTAACCCCTTTCGGCGACGGCATTTGGGACCGTCGCCAAGTGAGTGTGTGCGATAGGGTGTCCTTCCCACACGACCCAGAAACTGTCGGGGATATGGAGCAGTGATCCAGAGGCCTTCCAAAATGTAATCGTGTGCGATGCAGCACACACTAAATTCTTTCGCACGTGTGGTATCGGTGATTAAGCGTTTCTAGTGACACGGTGAAACCATACAGTCTGTCGTAAAGAACCATTTGGGAAACAGTATGTAAGGCATACGAGCCAACATATGAACTGTGTGTACTTTGTGCCCCATGGCACACGAGTTTTCTACGTAACCTGTCTGCCATGCTAGACTCCATCGCACACGTTTGCCAATAATTACCGTCTGCGATAATATTCTATCACAAATGGTTCAGGAGCCCCTTCGCACACATACAAGTGCTGCAGACCGTTTGTGATTTGTTGGGTATCACCGACGGTTGCCGCAAGAGTGACGTGTGCTTTTCATTTGGGATCCCACAAGTTTCCTGAAAAAATTACGACTGGGATTGTATTTTGCATTCGGCACGGTTTACTCCCAGTTCTCGTGTGCAATAACGCGATATCACAAACTGTTCCGGAGACCGTATGCACACGTAGTAGCGCTGCAAATCGTTTGCGATCTACTGTGTATCACCGACAATTCCGCTATGATTGGCGTATGCTTTCCGATGTGGATCGTACACACTCATGTAGTTGAACCGTGTGCAGAGCAATTGCCAGGTTAAAACAAAAATATCCCATTTTGAATCGGCATGCAAAAAGTAAATTCGCCACATATTCAATCGAAAAAATAAACAAAAATATCCCATTTTGAATTGGCACGCAAAAAGCAAATTTGCCACAATATTCAATTGAACAAATAGTGTCCACAGGAAGAACATTCATCAGATTTCGAAACAATTGCAATTGAACATATGGTAGCTAAATTCCAATGATTTGTCCACACATATATGCATTACATAATTAATCATAGTGTACGAAATACGAAGACCTCATCAGATGGAATACAATGGATCCATGCATTATATGTTTAGCGGCTAACTCTTACTCAATGTTTCAGGAGAACGCATGCTGAAATCTTCATTGTCACCTGTGGGATTGATGTAGTGATCCAGGAAGAAGTCGCTGATGAATCTCCGAACCATCAGCAATTCACCAGCCGGGAGCGGTTCAGGGGTCCTCGGTTTTAAGATGAGCTGCAGTATTTTTAAGATCATAATGTGCCATATGAGTGGAGTAGAAGATATTAATTAAGATAGACTTACTAGTACTAATTCGCGAGGATCGTCACAACTATCAGCCAATTTGAAGATGGAGACCATATGTCTGCAAACATAGTATCTGATAACCCACAAGTATAGGGGATCAATTGTAGCCTCTTTCGATAAGTAAGAGTGTCGAACCCAACGAGGAGCTAAAGGTAGAACAAATATTCCCTCCGGTTCTATAGACCACCGATACAACTCTACGCATGCTTGATGTTCACTTTACCTAGAACAAGTATGAAACTAGAAGTACTTTGTAGGTAATTTCGGATAGGTTTGTAAGAAAATAAAGAGCGCGTAAATAAAAAGTAGGGGCTGTTTAGATAAAGACACAATTAAATTAGTTTTAGTAAAGAGCTTTTTGTCACGAGAAAGTTATTTGTCCCTAGGCAATCGATAACTAGACCGATAATCACTATTGCAATTTTATTTGAGGGAGAGGCATAAGCTAACATACTTTCTCTATTTGGATCATATGCACTTATGATGTGAACTCTAGCGGGCATCCGCAACTACTAAAGATCATTAAGGTAAAACCCAACCATAGCATTAAAGCATCAAGTGCCCTTTATCCCATACGCAAAAAACCTACTTACTCGGGTATGTGCTTCTGTCACTCACGCCACCCACCATAAGCAAATCATGAACATATTGCAAACCCTACAGCGGGAATCCCTCACGCTTGAGCGACACGGAGAGCACCATAGGACAGCACCAATAATAAAACATGCAACTCAAACCAATCTTGATCATCAAATAACCCATAGGACAAAACGAATCTACTCAAACATCATAGGATAGCCATACATCATTGGGAAATAATATATAGCGTTGAGCACCATGTTTAAGTAGATATTACAGCAGGTAAGAGAGAGGTTACACCGCTGCATAGAGGGGGGAGAGTTGGTGATGATGGTAGTGAAGTTTTTGGTGAAGATTGCGGTGACGATGATGGTGGCCACGACAGCGTTCCGGCGCCACCAGAAGAGAAGGGGAGAGGGGGCCCCTTCGTCTTCTTCTTCCTTGACCTCCTCCCTAGATGGGAGAAGGGTTTCCCTTCTGGTCCTTGGCCTCCATGGCATGGGAGGGGCGAGAGCCCCTCCGAGATTGGATCTGTCTCTCTGTCTCTCTCTGTTTCTGCGTTCTCGTATTCTGCCTTTTCACCGTTTCGTATATATATGGAGATTCGTAACTCCGATTGGATTGAAACCTTCACCATGATTTTTTTCCGAAAATTTGCTTTCTTGCGGCCAAAGTAGAGAAGCAACCGCTTTACGTGGGGGCCACGAGGGGGGCAGGCGCGCCCCCTGCCTCGTGCCCCCCTCGGGCACCGTCTCGCGTTGATTCTTCCTCCCATATTCTACAAATATTCCAAAAATATTCTTGGTCCGTTTTTATCCCGTTTGGATTCCGTTTGATATGGGATTTCTGCGAAACATAAAACATGCAACAAACAGGAACTGGCACTGGGCACTGGATCAATATGTTAGTCCCAAAAAATAGTATAAAAAGTTGCCAAAAGTATATGAAAGTTGTATAATATTGGCATGGAACAATAAAAAATTATAGATATGACGGAGACGTATCAGCATCCCCAAGCTTAAATCCTGCTCGTCCTCGAGTAGGTAAATGATAAAAAAGATAATTTTTGATGTGGAATGCTACCTAGCATAATCTTGATCATGTATCTAATCATGGCATGAATATTAAGACACGAGTGATTCAAAGCAATAGTCTATCATTTGACATAAAAACAATAATACTTCAAGCCCACTAATAAAGCAATCATGTCTTTTCAAAATAACAAGGCCAAAGAAAGTTATCCCTACAAAATCATATAGTCTGGCTATGCTCCATCTTCACCACACAAAATATTCAAATCATGCACAACCCCGATGACAAGCCAAGCAATTGTTTCATACTTTTGATGTTCTCAAACCTTTTCAACTTTCACGCAATACATGAGCGTGAGCCATGGACATAGCACTATAGGTGGAATAGAATATGATGGTGGAGGTTGTGTGGAGAAGACAAAAAGGAGAAAGTCTCACATCCAGGCGGCTTATCAACGGGCTATGGAGATGCCCATCAATAGATATCAATGTGAGTGAGTAGGAATTGCCATGCAACGGATGCACTAAGAGCTATAAGTGTATGAAAGCTCAGACAGAAAACTAAGTGGGTGTGCATCCAACTTGCTTGCTCATGAAGACCTCGGGCGTTTGAGGAAGCCCATCATCGGAGTATACAAGCCAAGTTCTATAATGAAAATTCACACTAGTATATGAGAGTGATAAATCAAGAGACTCTCTATATGAAGAACATGGTGCTACTCTGAAGCACAAGTGTGGTAAAAGGATAGTAACATTGCCCCTTCTCTCTTTTTCTCTCATTTTTTTATTTTTTTGGTGGGCTTCTTTGGCCTCTTTTTTTTGGGCTTCTTTGGCCTCTTCTATTTTTTTGTAAAGTCCGGAGTCTCATCCCGACTTGTGGGGGAATCATAGTCTCCATCATCCTTTCCTCACTGGGGCAATGCTCTAATAATGATGATCATCACACTTTTATTTACTTATAACTCAATTTTACAACTCGATATCTGGAACAAAGATATGACTCTATATGAATGCCTCCGGCAGTGTACCGGGATGTGCAATGATCTAGTGTAGCAAAGATATCAAAAAAAAACGGACAAGCCATGAAAATATCATGCTAGCTATCTTACGATCATGCAAAGCAATATGATAATGAATGCTCGAGTCATGTATATGATGATGATGGAAGTTGCATGGCAATATATCTCGGAATGGCTATGGAAATGCCATGATAGGTAGGTATGGTGGCTGTTTTGAGGAAGGTATATGGTGGGTTTATGGTACCGGCGAAAGTTGCGCGGTACTAGAGAGGCTAGCAATGGTGGAAGGGTGAGAGTGCGTATAATCCATGGACTCAACATTAGTCATAAAGAACTCACATACTTATTGCAAAAATCTATTGGTTATCGAAACAAAGTACTATGCGCATGCTCCTATGGGGATAGATTGGTAGGAAAAGACCATCGCTCGTCCTCGACCACCACTCATATGGAAGACAATCAATAAATAAATCATGCTCCGACTTCATCACATAACGGTTCACCATACGTGCATGCTACAGGAATCACAAACTTCAACACAAGTTTTTCTACAATCCACAAATACCCACTAGCATGACTCTAATATCACCATCTTTATATCGCAAAACTATTGCAAGGAATCAAACATATCATATTCAGTGATCTACAAGTTTTATGTAGGATTTTATGACTAACCATGTGAATGACCAATTCCTGTCAACTCTCTAAATAGATATAAGTGAAGCAAGAGAGTTTAATTCTTTCTACAAAAGATATGACCACGCTCTAATAAGTATAAGTGAAGCAAAAGAGCATTCTACAAATGGCGGTTTTCTATGTGAAGAGAAAAAGGCAATCCAAACTTCAAATGATATAAGTGAAGCACATGAAGCATTTTATAAAGCCATACTCAAAAGATTTAAGTGAAGTGCAATGAGCATTCTATAAATCAACCAAGGACTACCTCATACCAGCATGGTGCATAAAAGTAAAGTGAAAACTAAATGCAAAAGACGCTCCAAGATTTGCACATATCACATGAATGAAACGAATCCGAAAACATACCGATACTTGTTGAAGAAAGAGGGGATGCCTTCCGGGGCATCCTCAAGCTTAGACGCTTGAGTCTCCTTGAATATTTACTTGGGGTGCCTTGGGCATCCCCAAGCTTGAGCTCTTGCCTCTCTTCCTTCTTTTTACATCGAGACCTTCTCGATCATCGAACACTTCATCCACACAAAACTTCAACAAAAAACTCGGTAAGATCCGTTAGTATAATAAAGCAAATCACTACTCTAAGTACTGTTGCAAACCAATTCATATTTTGTTTTTTTCATTATAGCTACTGTAATATAACTTTTCCATGGCTTAATCCACTGATAGGAATTGATAGTTCATCAAAACAAGCGAACTATGCATCAAAAACAGAATCAGGCTAAAACAGAACAGTCTGTAATAATCTGAACATTAACCATACTTCTCGTACTTGAAAAGTTCTGCCAAAATTAGTAAAAATAAGCAGTTTGTATATAAAGACCATGCAAAAAGAATCAGAACCATTTGACGTTCCAGTAAAAAATGTAAAATCGCGCACTACAGCCAAAGTTTCTGTCCTGCACCGTACAAACCAACAAGCATTGTAAACATCCTAAAGGCAAACCTTGGCACATATTTTTATAATATAGTGGAATTGTACAAGGGGATAATTATTTTTGTTGAAAATTTTCGGTAATCAAGATTCACAAAGTTTCCGTGAGCATGAACAAAGTTCAAGGCTAGCTCCCACTTCAACAATGCTCGTCTTTCTCACTTTCGCTTTTCTTTTTGGAAAGTTTCGGTTTCCCCTCTTTATTTTTTTATTTTTAAACTATATAAAAGCACTCAACAGAAATAAATGACTCTCTAAAATTTCCGGGTTGTCTCCCTGGCAGCGCTTTCTTTAAAGCCATTAAGCTAGGCATATAGTGCTCAAGTAGTGAATCCACCCGGATCCCAAGGTATATCAAAGCCAATTTTAATTAGCAATGATTTAGCATTTAGTAGTGAGCACGAGGTAACATATATCATGAAACAACGAAGTCTAACTCTCTTCCTATGCATCGGCATGACATAAAAGAACAATTCATGCACACAAAGTAAAGGCCAATGCATAGTATAAACGGTTTCTTGCAATTTTATCGTGTTGGAAACATAGAGAGGTGGAGATATAGTTCCTCTCTCATAATAATTGCAAGTAGGAGCAGCAAGCACATGCATATTATATTCATCAAAATCATCATGTGCAACGGTAGAAGGCAACCCATCAATATAATCCTTAATAAGAGCAAACTTCTTCGATATAGTGTAGTTTGGAGAATTCAAAATGATAATAGGACTATCATGTGTGGGTGCAATAGCAACAATTTCATGTTTAACATAAGGAACTATAGCAAGTTCATCTCCATAAGCATCATTCATATTGGCATCATGGCCACAAGCATAGCAAGCATCATCAAAAAGGGATATTTCAAGAGAATCAACGGGATAATAACAATCATCATAGCAATCATCCTTCGGTAAGCACGAAGGGAAATTAAACAATGTATGAGTTGAAGAGTTACTCTCATTAGAAGGTGGGCATGGGTAGCTAATCCGCTCTTCCTCCTTTTGTTCTTCGCTCTCCTCGTCATCTTTTTCATCCAATGAGCTCACAGTTTCATCAATTTCTTCTTCCATAGACTCCTGCAAAATATTAGTCTCTTCTTGGGCAGCGGAGACTTTCTCAATAAGCGCATCAATATAGGAATTATATTCATAATTATCATAGCAATATTTCAATATAGCAAAATTTTCAGGTCTATAAACATCATCATCAAAAGCTTCATACTTTTCAAAAAAAGATTCAATTTCATAAGCACCCTTAAAAGCAACAAATTCTTCTATTTGTTCCACATCATAATAATCATATATACCTCTAGCATAAGAAGCCAAGGTTTCATTATCATTAAATTCGCATGAAAAGGGAAGGTGTGGAGACTTCATCCTAGAGCAACAAGTATAATCATATCTCAAGCATATTTGCCTAGCATACCACTTCAACATATAAATTTGATCCCATAATAGTTTCCCTTTTTGAGTCAAGCGATAATCCCTAAAGTATTCACATTGGTCCAACGTGTCTCCCATTACATAATTGAATGAGGTTTTCTCAGGATTATCAAAATGGTACATAATATTTTTCACATAATGAGCATCGAGGGTTTTAGAAGGTTCCCCATCTCCATGAGTAGCAGGTACACCTAATTTTTTTGGTATTTCGTGTTCCATATCCATAAGTAAAGATAAAGAACAACTAAGAACAGCAAATAAAAATTACTTAGTGATAAAGCAAACAAGCACACACGAGAATATTCACCCCACGCTATTGCTCCCCGGCAACGGTGCCAGAAAATGGTCTTGATAACCCACAAGTATAGGGGATCAATTGTAGCCTCTTTCGATAAGTAAGAGTGTCGAACCCAACGAGGAGCTAAAGGTAGAACAAATATTCCCTCAAGTTCTATCGACCACCGATACAACTCTACGCACGCTTGACGTTCACTTTGCCTAGAACAAGTATGAAACTAGAAGTACTTTGTAGGTAATTTCGGATAGGTTTGCAAGAAAATAAAGAGCGCATAAATAAAAAGTAGGGGCTATTTAGATAAAGACACAACTAAATTAGTTTTAGTAAAGAGCTTTTTGTCACGAGAAAGTTATTTGTCCCTAGGCAATCGATAACTAGACCGGTAATCACTATTGCAATTTTATTTGAGGGAGAGACATAAGCTAACATACTTTCTCCACTTGGATCATATGCACTTATGATTGGAACTCTAGCAAGCATCTGCAACTACTAAATATCATTAAGGTAAAACCCAACCATAGCATTAAAGCATCAAGTCCCCTTTATCCCACACGCAAACAACCTACTTACTCGGGACTGTGCTTCTGTCACTCACGCCACCCACCATAAGCAAATCATGAACATATTGCAAACCCTACAGCGGGAATCCCTCACGGTTGCGCAACAACGGGAGCACCATAGGACAGCACCAATAATAAAACATGCAACTCAAACCAATCTTGATCATCAAATAACCCATAGGACAAAACGAATCTACTCAAACATCATAGGATAGCCATACATCACTGGGGAATAATATATAGTGTTGAGCACCATGTTTAAGTAGAGATTACAACGGGTAAGAGAGAGGTTACACCACTGCATAAAGGGGGGAAGAGTTGGTGATGATGGTGGTGAAGTTGTTGGTGAAGATTGTGGTGATGATGATGGTGGCCACGGCAGCGTTCCGGCGCCACCGGAAGAGAAGGGGAGAGGGGGCCCCTTCGTCTTCTTCTTCCTTGACCTCCTCCCTAGATGGGAGAAGGGTTTCCCCTCTGGTCCTTGGCCTCCATGGCATGGGAGGAGCGAGAGCCCCTCCGAGATTGGATCTGTCTCTTTGTCTCTCTCTGTTTCTGCATTCTCGTATTCTGCCTTTTCACCGTTTCGTATATATATGGAGATCCATAACTCCGATTGGATTGAAACCTTCGCCGTCATTTTTTTTCCGAAAATTAGCTTTCTTGCAGCCAAAGTAGAGCAGCAACTGCCTTACGGGGGGCACGAGGGGGGCAGGCGCGCCCCCTGCCAAGTGCCCCCCTCGGGCACCGTCTCGCGTTGATTCTTCCTCCCATATTCTTCAAATATTCCAAAAATACTCTCCGTCCGTTTTTATCCCGTTTGGATTCCGATTGATATGATCAGATTTTGTTATGTACTTACAAAATCAGGCATCTAACAAGAGTGGCATCGAGCACGTTGAAGTTGAAGAAGAGATGTAATTCCTTGAAACTCACATTGATGGAACCCTCATCGTGTCGGAAATTATCTCTATTGTAGTGGACTAGCAAAGCATGATGACCTGCTGACATTTGATCCATGCAATATTCATGTAACTCGCGGCAACTGGAGCTACACTCATCAAAGTGTTCACCAACAAGAAATGGCTGGCCATGGGCGTAATTACGTGCTTCAAGTACGTCTGCTTTACTTTTAGCAAGCAACAATTCTACTTCTTCATCATCCATGGCGTCAAAAATGATATTACTCCCCGATTCGCACAAGCTGTTGTTAATTTGGTTCTGGGTGATGAGTGCTTTAAGTAAGAGGCAATCGTTCTCTTTCCTCTTCACTCTCCCGCTGCACTTCCTCGTGGTCGTGGGTGTGGCCTTTTTTGCCACTTACTTCTTGGTACTTGAAGCATTTCTGGCAGAATGTCTGGTTGGCTGCAAGGTAGACTACCAAGCAGACGGTGAAGCTTGGATGGACTGCTTAGAAGATGGTTTATCTATGCCGGACCACTAAGCTGGCGGCGCTGCTGTGACGGACTACTAGGCTGTAGGAGCAGAGGCATCAGACTGCTGACCATGCGTTGAAGCTATGTCGGGTTTCTGCGCAGGTGGTGCCAACTTATCGGTGTGCTGAGGAGGCCGTGCCAACGCATTGGTTTACTGAGCAGGAAGTGCTGACGCATTGGTATGCTGATCATGCGCCTGTGGACCGACGGACTGATGAGCAATCAGTTCTGGACCTACAGACTGCTTAGCAGGCGGTTCTGAAGCATCAGACTGCTTAGCAGTCTGTTCCACCAGGTTGGTCTGCTGAGCATGTGCTGCAGCTGGGTTTCCCCCCGCCGCTTCAGCGGCCGGCATCTGAACCGGTGGTGCGTCATCAACAGTTGTAGGCCTTGCCACTGGCTGCTTTGGGGCGGCCACTGGATGTGATGTAACAGTGTTTCTCCCAAGGTCCTTTGCTCATCGAAGTCTCCTAGGACATTCTTCATGGCAAATTCATTGAATCCAGGCTTTACTTCAGTCACGTAGCACTTCACATAGCCCGGCTTCAATGGCACATTGTCCAAGAAGAGGCCCTCTTCCAAGAAGGGTGGGCAAACCCAGGGTATTGCACATTTTAATGTACCTTCATAATGTGTAAGCACGCCCTTCAGTCTATCTTTCATTGCAGATAAATCAGATATAGCATCACCACGAGCAGCTGCTGTCTCCGTGTCGCTAGGGTCAGCTGATGCACAACTACTCTTATGCAGTGTTGTCGCGCAATAAGCATCATCATCCATGCCCGCCTCCCCTCCCATCAGCTGGCTATCTATCAGTGTTAGAGTCTTCTGCATCGTCATTGACTCCTCAACATCCTTTCGAACAGCCGGATAAATCTCCTTCTTCGACCTTTCATACAATGCATTCTGCTTCATTTCACTCCTCGCTTTTTTCATGCTGAGCCTCTCTTCTTTGCTGAGTGTGAAAACCCTCTTGTGCGGGACATTAACACCTATACCCCTTGCACGGCCAGGGGGCTCTTTTGTCTCCAGAGCAATGAAGATAATGTCACATGGCCTTGAGTTCCTGTAGAACCTTCCAGGGATCTTGGAAACCTCTAACATCACTTCATACAGTTTGGCGTCACGTGCGTTTTCAAAGTAATAAGTTCCATCATCACACCTCTCTGCACGTGCCCGAAAGTAGTCTCTGGCGCGCTCGCCCCTGATTTCACTAAAGGTCGGATTCCCACCGGCCGCTACTGCTTCTTTGTCCTCCCGTTCCCATATCAATTTCATGCCGTAGTATCCTGCCACACCCATACGGTGGGGGTGTATGTTCTTCTTCTGAAGTTCCGGTTGCTTGAAACTCTTCTCAGAAAACTCTGTAGTTGCCCTGACCCTTTTGAATTCTTCCCAGTCTGCCTTTATAATTTGGGGTTATGCGGGGATTGGGTCCTTGCCTTCACTCAAGTACTTCTTGTACAGCACGTGCTTCCAGTTTCTCCAAGCAACCCTAGCCTTCTTCAGTGCAGCGTGTTCCACCTGCATTCTCCACTGCTCTGAAACGTTGAAGTGATCCATGATCTCCCGGACTATCCTTCACCGTGTTTCTTTGTCAGCCTTCCAAAACCCCGGCAGATTAATGTTCAGCCTTGCCCTGCCAACAAATCCACACACACTCCTGAACCTCATGCGTGCTTTATCTGGTTTAGTTGGAGCCTAGGACTTTAAATCAATCTCGGTTACTTCATATACATGTTTAGGCTGGTGTGTGGGCTTCCTTGAGGCGTTCCTTGCTACCTCTTGAGCATGCGTTGGTTTTCCCTTGAAGAGGAAAGGGTGATGCAGCAAAGTAGCGTAAGT
This sequence comes from Triticum aestivum, assembly GCF_018294505.1. Taxonomy (NCBI): domain Eukaryota; kingdom Viridiplantae; phylum Streptophyta; class Magnoliopsida; order Poales; family Poaceae; genus Triticum; species Triticum aestivum. The sequence continues at coordinate 289,671,299 of NC_057796.1, forward strand.
ATTTCCCTCAGTTTTTGAGAACCAAGGTATCAATCCAGTAGGAGGCCACATGCAAGTCCCTCGTATCTACACAAACAAATAAGAACCTTGCAACCAACGCGATAAAGGGGTTGTCAATCCCTTCGCGGCCACTTGCAAAAGTGAGATCTGATAGAGATGATAAGAGAATATTTTTGGTATTTTTATGATAAAGATTAAAAGTAAAGAATGCAAAATAAACGGCGACAGAAATAGCTAGTTGACGGGAGATTAATATGATGGAAAATAGACCCGGGGCCATAGGTTTCACTAGTGGCTTCTCTCAAGATAGCATAAGTATTACGGTGGGTGAACAAATTACTGTTGAGCAATTGATAGAACTGAGCATAGTTATGAGAATATCTAGGCATGATCATGTATATAGGCATCACTTCCGCAACAAGTAGACCGACTCCTGCCTGCATCTACTACTATTACTCCACACATCGACCGCTATCCAGCATGCATCTATAGTATTAAGTTCATAAGAACGGAGTAACGCATTAGGCAAGATGACATGATGTAGAGGGATAAACTCAAGCAATATGATATAAACCCCATCTTTTTATCCTCGATGGCAACAATACAATACGTGTCGTTTCCCCTTCTGTCAGTAGGATCGAGCAACGCAAGATTGAACCCAAAGCTAAGCACTTCTCCCATTGCAAGAAAGATCAATCTAGTAGGCCAAACCAAACTGATAATTCGAAGAGACTTGCAAAGATAACCAATCATACATAAAAGAATTTAGAGAAGATTCAAATATTGTTCATAGATAGTCTTGATCATAAACCCACAATTCATCGGATCTCGACAAACGCACCGCAAAAAGAGTTACATCGAATAGATCTCCAAGAAGATCGAGGAGAACTTTGTATTGAGATCCAAAGAGAGAGAAGAAGCCATCTAGCTAATAACTATGGACCTGAAGGTCTGTGGTAAACTACTCAGACATCATCGGAGAGGCTATGGTGTTGATGTAGAAGCCCTCCGTGATCGATGCCCCCTCTGGCGGAGCGCCGGAAAAGGACCCAAGATGGGAACTCATGGGTACAGAAGGTTGCGGCGGTGGAAATAGGGTTTCGTGGTGCTCCTGGATGGTTTCGGGGTACGTAGGTATATATAGGAGGAATAAGTAGGTCGGTGGAGCCACAAGGGGCCCACGAGGGTGGGGGGCGCGCCCAGGGGGGCAGGCGCGCCTCCCTGCCTCGTGGCCTCCTCAGTTGTTTCTTGACGTCCACTCCAAGTCCTCTGGATCACGTTTGTTCCAAAAATCACGTTCCCGAAAGTTTCATTCCGTTTGGATTCCGTTTGATATTCCTTTTCTACGAAACACTGAAATAGGCAAAAAAACAGCAATTTGCACTGGGCCTTGGGTTAGTAGGTTAGTCCCAAGAATAATATAAAAGTGCTTAGTAAAGCCCATTAAACATCCAAAACAGATAATATAATAGCATGGAACAATAAAAAATAATAGATACGTTGGAGACGTATCAAGCATCCCCAAGCTTAATTCCTGCTCGTCCTCGAGTAGGTAAATGATAAAAACAGAATTTTTGATGTGGAATGCTACCTAGCATATTTCTCAATGTAATTTTCTTTATTGTGGCATGAATGTTCAGATCTGAAAGATTCAAGACAAAGGTTTAATATTAACATGAAAATAATAATACTTCAAGCATACTAACAAAGAAATCATGTCTTCTCAAAATAACATGGCCAAAGAAAGTTATCCCTACAAAATCATATAGTCTGGCTATGCTCTATCTTCATCACACAAATTATTTAATCATGCACAACCCCGATGACAAGCCAAGCAATTGTTTCATACTTTTGATGTTCTCAAACTTTTTCAATCTTCACGCAATACATGAGCGTGAGCCATGGATATAACACTATATGTGGAATAGAACGGTGGTTGCGGGGAAGACAAAAAAGGAGAAGATAGTCTCACATCAACTAGGCATATCAATGGGCTATGGAGATGCCCATTAAGAGATATCAATGTGAGTGAGTAGGGATTGCCATGCAACGGATGCACTAGAGCTATAAGTGTATGAAAGCTCAACAAAAGAAACTAAGTGGGTGTGCATCCAACTCGCTTGCTCACGAAGACCTAGGGCATTTTGAGGAAGCCCATCATTGGAATATACAAGCAATGTTCTATAATGTAAAATTCCCACTAGTATATGAAAGTGACAACATAGGAGACTCTCTATCATGAAGATCATGGTGCTACTTTGAAGCACAAGTGTGAAAAAGGATAGTAACATTGTCCCTTCTCTCTTTTTCTCTCATTTTTTTTATTTGGGCCTTCTTCTTTTTTTTGGCCTCTTTTCTTTCTCTTTTTTTTTCTTTCGTCCGGAGTCTCATCCCGACTTGTAGGGGAATCATAGTCTTCATCATACTTTCCTCACTTGGGACAATGCTCTAATAATGATCATCACACTTTTTTTTACCTACAACTCAAGAATTACAACTCCATACTTAGAACAAAATATGACTCTATGTGAATGCCTCCGGCGGTGTACCGGGATATGCAATGAATCAAGAGTGACATGTATGAAAGAATTATAAAGGTGGCTTTGCCACAAATACGATGTCAACTACATGATCATGCAAAGCAATATGACAATGATGAAGCGTGTCATAATAAACGGAACGGTGGTAAGTTGCATGCCAATATATCTCGGAATGGCTATGGAAATTCCATAATAGGTAGGTATGATGGCTGTTTTGAGGAAGGTATATGGTGGGTGTGTGATACCGGCGAAAGGTGCGCGGTATTAGAGAGGCTAGCAATGGTGGAAGGGCGAGAGCGCGTGTAATCCATGGACTCAACATTTGTCATAAAGAACTCACATACTTATTGCAAAAATCTATTAGTTATCGAAACTTAGTACTACGCGCATGCTCCTAGGGGATAGATTGGTAGGAAAAGACCATCGCTCGTCCCCGACTACCACTCATAAGGAAGACAATAAATAAATAAATCATGCTCCGACTTCATCACATAACGGTTCACCATACGTGCATGCTACGGGAATCACAAACTTTAGAACAAGTATTTCTCAAATTCACAACTACTCAACTAGCATGACTCTAATATCACCATCTTCATATCTCAAAACAATCTTCAAGTATCGAACTTCTCTTAGTATTCAATGCACTTTATATGAAAGTTTTTATTATATCCATCTTTGATGCCTATCATATTAGGACTAATTTTATAGCCAAAGCAAACTACCATGCTGTTCTAAAATACTCTCAAAATAATATAAGTGAAGCATGAGAGATCAATAATTTCCATAAAATAAAACCACCACTGTGCTCTAAAAGATATAAGTGAAGCGCTAGAGCAAAATTGTTTAGCTCAAAAGATATAAGTGAAGGACATAGAGTATTCTAATAAATTCTGATTCATGTGGGTCTCTCTCAAAAGGTGTGTACAGCAATGATGATTGTGGTAAACTAAAAAGCAAAGACTCAAATCATACAAGACGCTCCAAGCAAAACACATATCATGTGGTGAATAAAAATATAGCTCCAAGTAAAGTTACCGATGGACGAAGCAAAAGAGGGGATGCCTTCCGGGGCATCCCCAAGCTTAGGCTTTTTGGTTGTCCTTGGATTTTACCTTGGGGTGCCTTGGGCATCCCCAAGCTTATGCTCTTGCCACTCCTTGTTCCATAATCCATCAAATCTTTACCCAAAACTTGAAAACTTCACAACACAAAACTTAACAGAAAATCTCATGAGCTCCGTTAGCGAAACAAAACAAAAACCACTTTAAGGTATTGTAATGAACTCATTCTTTATTTATATTGGTATTAAACCTACTGTATTCAAACTTCTCTATGGTCATAAACTCCATTACTAGCCATAGATTCATCCAAATAAGCAAACAACACACGAAAAACAGAATCTGTCAAAAACAGAACAGTTTGTAGTAATCTGTATCTAACGCAAACTTCTGGAACTCCAAAAATACTAAAATAAATTGCTGGACGTGAGGAATTTATCTATTAATCATCTGCAAAAAGAATCAACTAAATACCACTCTACAGCAAAAATTTGTACTAGCTAATCTTGTGAGTGCTAAAGTTTCTGTTTTTTACAGCAAGATCAAAAAGACTTCACTCAAGTCTTCCAAAAGGTTCTACTTGGCACAAACACTAATTAAAACACAAAAACACATGTAACCAGAGGCTAGATGAAATATTTATTCCTAAACAGAACCAAAAAGCTAAAAGAAAACTAAAATAAAATTGGGTTGCCTCCCAACAAGTGCTATCGTTTAACGCCCCTAGCTAGGCATAAAGGCAAGGATGTATCTAGGTGTTGCCATAATGATGGTAAGGTAAATCACGAAAAATCATCTCATATTCCCTACTTTCAGCAGCAAGTTTTCTTTGTGGCAAGAAAAAGTAACCAAAAGGGCTAAATTTAATAGGACAAAAGTCCCCAAGATCAAGCTTGGGAGGTATCGGTTCCTCCTTTGGCCCCTTATATTGCACAACCAATTCATCGTTATAAGCATTCGTTTGGCAATAAGTCATGAGCCTTTGTTCAAGAGAAAACCTAACCCGTTGTTCCGAATACCAAAGTCATCATTAAGTTCTGAAATTCTATCAACTAGAACATCGGTAGGAACCTTTTTTCTAAGGTTTTCATTGTAAGCAACATGATCTAAAGATCGTAAGCGCATTAAGTATTCTTGATTAAAAAGGATAGCCTCTATGGGAGGACGAGCAGCGTACACCCTATAATGCGCAAAAATTTCATTGGCCTCTTTTATTATAAATCTGAACTCATGAGCCAAAAAGATAGTAGCCGCTCGCTTAACAGAAGAATGCTTGATATTGGAAAACTCTAGAAAAATCCTTTGTATGCAAGGATGCAAATGAATAAATTATCTTTCAAGTTCAACTAGGAGCAAGGATATAGCATCCGCAAGACTACTAGTTCTATGAAGAATAGACTCACCCATAGAGGGTAGGGTACTGGCACAAGTAAAGAAATCTTGAATAACTCCTTTCCCAATAATATTACTGCTACCAATCCGAAACTTTTTAGTGTGTAAAAGAGTAGGATCTTCAAGAGGATCATCAAAAACATCAACGTTTGCCACATTATTATCCTTTTCAACGATAACCTCCCCAGTTTCAGACATGACGGCAGCAAAGAGAATGATCACACAAGAAGCAAGCGAAGAAAAAGCGAACGGAAAAGGAGGGCGAAAAACCGGCAAGGGTGAAGTGGGGGAGAGGAAAACGAGAGGCAAATGGCAAATAATGTAATGCGAGGGATAAGAGTTTGTGATGGGTACTTGGTATGTCTTGACTTCTGCGTAGACTCCCTGGCAACGGCGCCAGTAATCCTTCTTGATACCTCTTGAGCATGCGTTGGTTTCCCCTTGAAGAGGAAAGGGTGATGCAGCAACGTAGCGTAAGTATTTCCCTCAGTTTTTGAGAACCAAGGTATCAATCCAGTAGGAGGCCACACACAAGTCCCTCGTACCTACACAAACAAATAAGAACCTTGCAACCAATGCGATAAAGGGGTTGTCAGTCCCTTCACGGCCACTTGCAAAAGTGAGATCTAATAGAGATGATAATAGAATATTTTTGGTATTTTTATGATAAAGATGAAAAGTAAAGATTGCAAAATAAACGTCGACAGAAATATCTAGTTGACGGGAGATTAATATGATGGAAAATATACCCGGGGGCCATAGGTTTCACTAGTGGCTTCTCTCAAGATAGCATAAGTATTACGGTGGGTGAACAAATTACTGTCGAGAAATTGATTGAATTGAGCATAGTTATGAGAATATCTAGGCATGATCATGTATATAGGCATCACGTCCGCAACAAGTAGACCGACTCCTGCCTGCATCTACTACTATTACTCCACACATCGACCGCTATCCAGCACGCATCTAGAGTATTAAGTTCATAAGAACAGAGTAACACATTAGGCAAGATGACATGATGTAGAGGGATAAACTCAAGCAATATGATATAAACCCCATCTTTTTATCCTCGATGGCAACAATACAATACGTGTCGTTTCCCCTTCTGTCACTGGGATCGAGCAACGCAAGATTGAACCCAAAGCTAAGCACTTCTCCCATTGCAAGAAAGATCAATCTAGTAGGCCAAACCAAACTGATAATTCGAAGAGACTTGCAAAGATAACCAATCATACATAAAAGAATTCAGAGAAGATTCAAATATTGTTCATTGATAATCTTGATCATAAACCCACAATTCATCGGATCTCGACAAACACACCGCAAAAAGATTTACATCGAATAGATATCCAATAAGATCGAGGAGAACTTTGTATTGAGATCCAAAGAGAGAGAAGAAATCATCTAGCTAATAACTATGGACATGTCGTGGTTTTGTCACGGCAGATGTCCTAGAGGAAGGACTTAGTCGTGGAGCCATCGCAAAGGGTTAGTTTAAAGGGGTTAAAGCGGACAAGGGATGCAGAGAATTTATACTAGTTCGGCCCCTTGCGGTGAAGGTAAAAGCCTACGATCCAGTTGTTGTGGGATTGCTTGGGTTTCGATGACCAGGGAGCGAATACGCTTTTCCTGGGTCTCAAGTTGTTGTGTGTTGTCCTTAAACCGCCACCGGGTCGTCCCCTTATATACATGGGTTAACGCCCGTCGGTTTACAGGGTTCCGAGGCCGGCTTATAAACGTGTCCGGCCCGGTCTCTACTATTTCTGCCTTACAATACAAGCATACCTATCAAGGTCGGTTTATGACTACAGGCTTTTAATCTGTCTTTGGGCCCTGGGCCTTCATAAAGCGCCACCATCTTTGTCTTCATGGGCTTCAGATATAGTGAACCACTATGGGGTTAACCCGGCCTCTCCTGGCCGGTTTACGGTCAGTAGTAATATCCCCAACATTAGGCCCCAGATTGATTTGAACTGGTTGATGTCAATCCTCAATACTTAAGAAAATTTCTTCTTCAGCACCTTCAACCGCCGTGACGTCACCTTCCAGGATCATGATAAATCGCCATGACGTCATCTGTTATTAAAAACTGTGCATAACCCATCTTCATTAATGGGCCTCCGACAATCGAGGTAACAGAGCTGTCATATATCCCATTTTTCAGGCTCCTCGATTCTCGCGCCTGTCACTTATCCATTCACCTTATAAATAAGGTCGAGGATTTCTTTTCACTTTTCCGCCCTCGTGCCACTTCGCATCGTCTTCTTCCTCGCGCCGACCAACCCTTCGAGCTCCGCCGCCGCCGTCGGTCTTCGCATCCGCCTCAACAATGGCCGCTGCATCAGCCTTATCGCACTAGAGAAACGCGGCGATCCTCCGCTGCTTCCTCATCACCAGTAAGTTCCTCTTCTCCTCACTCTAGATCCACCATTAGGGTTCAGTGTTCATCAGAGTTCTTCGAAGTTCTTGGAGTTGTTCTTCCTTGTTCCTCTTTAGTAACACCAATGGCTAGTTATATCTGATATTTTCCAGTGCCCTTGTAGTTTAAACTCCTTTTTCCTTGTTAGGGCATCTGCTTTGTATATAACTCATTTGAACTTTGCTGAACTGTTCGAACACTTGAAATTAGGTCAGAACATATTTTGATTTTCCAACGCACAGCAGATCTGAAATTACTATGCCAAGCTGTGAAACTTGTTTTTCCTTCACTTATGCCTCTTAGATATGTATCTTCAATACCAGATTAGGCGGTTTAATCTTAGAAAAAATGATAATCCGGATGGTACCATTAGTCCCCTGTTGAACCGCCAATGCATTTATCTTCGCACTTTCTCCATTGTCAGACTCCGATTTACCAATAACAGCCTCCGGTTTAACAACATGCATATATCCTTGCACCGCTTTATAGTTGTCCACTGTGAATCTTAAACCGTCAATAATCATGTTCCAGCTTCTCATTGCAATGGCCAAGCAAGTCTATGAATGCAACTGGGTTCCTTCTCAGGTCACCGAAGATCAATTAAACAGATGCGTCGCAACAGGCGTTTTAGCCAAGAAAGATGTCATCCACTGGAGGGCCCCTGGCCCGGAAAATCCTCCTACACCCAAGGACGGAGAGGTAGTCATTTTTGTTGACCATCTGGGTCAACGTTTTAGCCCTCCCGATTCAAAATTCTTCCGAGATGTGCTGGCTAGTTATCAGCTTCACCCTCAGGACATCGGTCCAAACTCTGTGACCAACATCTGCCATTTTCAAATATTCTGTGAGGCTTATCTACAAGTAGAACCTACAGTTGAATTGTTTAGAGATTTCTTTCACTTAAACCGTCGCACAGAGTTCACAGATGGACCCAATACTGAATTGGGCGGAATGGCGGTTCAGAAAAGGAAGGAAGTCACTTTCCCTCATGCCAAGCTTCACAGTCACCCCAAAGAGTGGAACCAGACTTGGTTTTATTGCAAAGATACATCTCCAGCTGATGAAAACCCCTTGCCGGGTTACCGCCCTCACCGCCTTAGCAATACACATCCTTTTCCTCAGAGGTTAACTGCAAAGCAAAGGGCCATCTATGCCCCACAGCTGTCAAAGCTTAGATCCTTTATGGCAAACGGTTTAACACCTGTTGATTTTGCTCGTTGCTGGATCGGCTGGAGTGTTCTACCCTTAAGCCGGCGCCCCGGTTTGATGTGTGAATACACAGGGAGTTTGATAGACCCTCAACGTCACATTAATATTCAACTGACAGAGGCTGAAATTACTGAGGCTGTCAAGAAAATGTTGAATGAACCGGAGGCCGTCTGCGGCCAGACCGGACTAAGTCCTTTCTACACCTCCAACAAACCGCCAGCTGTAAGAATTATATACCTTCCTTATCATAAGTTGCTTCTTTAAAAATATTCTCTGAAAGTTTGTCTATTTTTGACAGGGTGATGATCCGTTCTAGAATAAAAAACCACAAGATAAACCGGCAAAACCGCAAGACAAACCGGCAAAACCACTTCGCCCAAAGACCAAGGTTATTAAAAAACCTGCCAAGAAAAGGACCACTGCGTCTTCCGATGCAAATGCTGATGCCGATGTAGCTAATCCGGACTCAGAGGTAGAACTTGACTCTCTAGGTTCATTTTTCATACACCTCATTGACAATGACTATTATCAGGACGACGCTGAAGGAAGTCAAGCTGATGACGTAGAGGTAGTCATTCTTTCCTCCGATTCAGATCCTTTGCCAACATCAAAAATCCATCGAGAAAACCGGAAAGTAAAATTTTCTCAACCCTTGCTTACTTGGATCCAAACTTTCTTTTGAAGATGCAGCAACACGAGGCTCGCCGCACAACCCAGCACAGCGGCCAGGTAGTTACCTCTGCCGGTTTACCGAACACTCCGGTTCAGAAACGCTGATCAGAGGTCTCTTATACCCTTGACACTTCTTGCCCCAAAGTGGGTTGTTTCCGTTAGCATCTTAACCCGTCTGATTCATATTATCAGGGTACTTCCCACTCATCTTCTGGTGAGTCATCAGCCACAAAGCTTCCACCCCTCAAGACAGTTCCTGGGTGAGTCATACCTTTACACTTTATTTTAAATGCCTTATGTTTGATATAACATCTTGACCTTTTATATTTGTTCTTCTCAGTGCCAAGCCAAGACCCAGCAAGAAGGCTCGGTTAAATAAACCGGCTGATGATAATGTGGCTATTGAACCGGAAAAAACTCCAGATCCGGAAGAGACCAACGCCGATGCCATGCTTAATGATCCGCCGCCTCAAGATCATGACTTCTCTACTGAACAAGTAGAAGTTGACACCACAAGCCATGCTGACAAACCGACCAGCCCTGTCCGATCTAATGATAAACCGGTCAGCCCAACTAAGGATTCTGATAAACCACCCACTCCAGTGAAGGCTGCTAACGATAAAGAGGATGAAATTATGATTACTGGCATTGGCCACACCACTCCTGGCAATCCTGTCGCTTTGTCAAAGCATACTGCCAAGGACGAGCTTTCTGCTATCGGCAAAGGCAAATGGAACGCCGATTTATCAAGCTATGCCCATCTCAATGCTCAAGACATTCACTCTGGCTTCTTGAACCGTCTGTACACCAGCCGCGACTATGAAGCTGGTTTAGTAAACTTGATGAAGGAGCGATATGAGGTAACTACATAATTGTTTCTCTCTTATGTCCAATTGCAATTTATCAACTCCAGTAGCCCCCAAGTGACGGTTTATGATACCAATCTAAACCGGGACTTAGTAATAACGTAACTTATCATGCTTAGCCTCCAGGGACTGGGTTATCTCTTTAAGATGAACCGGTATTGTAGAATTGCAATATCGTATCTTTCACTGGCATAGCCCCCAAGGACCGGTTTTACTTTGTAAAGATGAACCCGGACTGTTAAAAGACTTCCCAAATCAGTACTTTTGAGCAAACATACATTAGCCCCCAAGTGCCAAGAATAATACTTGTATTGTGCTTGGGACTTGTAAAAATTTCCGAGAACAAGCAAATATGCATTAGCCCCCAAGTATCAAGTGCATAACTTGTTATGTGCTTGGTACTTCAAACATGTAGCACCAACTCATTATACTGCTGTCTGTTATAGGCTGAACTGAGCAAAAAGGAAGCTCAAACCGCTGATCTACAAGAGAACATCAAATCCCAGCAAGCCGAAACCTCCAAAGCAAAGGATGAGCTGACTAGTGCTTTAGCCGCTATGGAAAAGCTAACGGAGAGTTTCAACAAAGAGCGTGCGGATTGGAACACAGAAAAATCCGCTTTGCAGAAAAGAGCCGAGGACGCAGAAGCAGCTCTTAAACCGGTGGTAGATGAGCTGACTGGCGTAAAGCGGCAGATACATGCCATGACTGCTGCTGTGTTCAGTAAACATCCTTGCTTTTACACTTTCAACATATCTTCCCATGCGTTACCGGTTTACTGACATTTTGTAATGATGCAGGAACTCTCATTAGTCATCTGGGCTCTGATGTACAGAAGAAGCTAAAGGCTGCCTACACTATGATAGAGCAGCTGTATACCGGCGCGCAACGAATCATCTGCACCGCCTCTCACAATAAACCGCCTCCAACGTTAATCAAGGACACCTAAGAAAGGCTGTCTATGCTGCCTGCCTGGGTAGAAGAGCTAAAGAGATCTACTGCAAGGGCTGGTGCTCAGACCGCACTAACCCGGGCAAAGGCGTGGGTGCCTGACCTTGATCCGGAGGATGTCAGCAAAGGCTATCCGAGCTTAAAAGAAGACGGATCAGAATTCGGAAATGAGGACCTCCGAGCGATAAACTGGGAAGTACGTCCACTGGCTTGCCAACTAGCTGATGAAGCTGATCTTTCACATTATCAGGCGAGTTATGACGTCCACAACAAACGGGTTGCTGCACCAACTCTAGAGGTTCAAAATCTCATCCCACCAATTCATAAGCATACCTATGCCCCTGACATTGAACCGTTCACCCTTATAAGCGACGAAGCTGTGTTCCAAGCCCTAACTGGGATCGACTGGACAACTATTGACTTCGAGCCGCTGGGTAGAGACGAAGATGAGGAGACGGTGCAAGATGATCCACAGCCGTCAGGTCAAGCTGGAGACGAATCATGATCCGGAGGCCGGTTTAGTCTTCCTCGTGCTGCAATGCTTATTGAGAAACAATTATCCTTTTGGGCACTGAAACGCCTTGTAATAGACTAGTTAAAATACTTGGTCTGTTATGACTTCATGCATATTTATCTGCGCCTGATACTTGCTAATCCGCCATGCTTAAGACATGATGTTCATAATCCATAGCAATTTATTCAAGCTATCCCTGCAGATAAGAAGTTTAAAGCGCCCTGGCGGTTTACCACCAGGCGGGTCATAATGCCCAAATATATAACCAAGGTTGTAAAAAGATAACCAAATATGGAAATACTTGATACCTGTGACCTTGAGTCATAATGTTGGCTGACCAACTTTGTAGTGAGGGTGATAACCCTAATCTTGAGTAACAATAACTCCTTTCGTATTGTGCCGGTTTATGATAAAACTGTTCCGGGTTGTTATAAACACCGGTTTAACCAGATTCATTTCTGGTGACACATAGTCGAAACCAGACCGGGCTAATATTCTCCGGATTATGACTGATCATATACTGACAACTTGTAGTTGAAAGTCAAGCCGGTTTAATGAATGCCGGTTCATCAAAACATTAGAAATCTCATCCAAGGAGAAAAACTTAGCAAATAAAAGCAAATGAAACCCTTGTAGTCGAGGCTTTTCACGGGCTGCCAGGCCCCAAATTCGAGGCTTTTCATGGGCTGCCAGGCCACTGAGTTAAACCATTTTACAAAGCCTTTTAAGATGGTCCTCAATCCTTAACCAATGATCAATTTAACTTTACAAGTTCAGGGTCTTATCAGAGTAACTTGTCAAAGTTCGATGGGTCATACCAGGTTTACCTGGGCGGAGTGACATACTTAAAAAGGCAGGCTAACCAGGGGTTTTAGGTGTATACACCAGGCTTCCAAGCCATGGCTTGGTAGCCTATTACAAGTGTAGATTCTTTGTTCATTGCGACAGCAAAGAATCCCCAAGTAACATTTTGAGCTGTGCTCAGTGGGTGCCTATGTTTGAGTTGTTGTTTACAACACTCTTTGGCCTCGGAGTAATTTGGCTTTGAGCCGATCAAGAGGTGTGACTATGGTTCGGATACGACCAATCCCCCATGTGATGTTGTGGCATTGCGCCGATCAAGAGGTGTAGCTATGGTTCGGATACGACCAAGCCCCCAAGTGATATTGTATAAAGCTTTGATAAGCTGAATCAACGGGTAAACCTGATGCCGCTTTATAAACAGAAGCCCCATGTAACCACACATGATGTAAGAAAAACAACAGATACCCTGCTTTAGCTGAGGTTCCGGTTTATTTTATTGATCATAATATATACATTGTCATAACTATGTACAAAAGCAAAGCCTATGGCTCAAGTATAGTAGGCCGAAGATGAGCGATGTTCCACGGCCGGTGGGTCTCCTCCTCCGATTTACGTGAGTCTTTGCGCTCTCGAAGATCGATTAGGTAGTATGACCCGTTGTGCAGATTCTTGCTGACCACAAAGGGTCCTTCCCAAGGGGGGATAACTTGTGCATATCAGTCTGATCTTGGATGAGCCGGAGCACTAGATCACCTTCTTGAAAAGTTCTGGTTCTAACCCGGCGGCTGTGATAACGACGCAGATCCTGCTGGTAAATCGCCGAACGAGCCGCTGCGATGTCACGCTCCTCATCTAACAGATCAAGTGCTTCTTGTCGTGCCTTCTCATTATCAGCTTCAACATACGCCGCTACATGGGGTGAGTCATGATGGATGTCACTAGGAAGAACCGCCTCCGCTCCATAAACCATGAAAAAAGGTGTGTAACCCGTCGATCTGTTGGCTGTGGTATTGATGCTCCATAACACAGAAGGCAACTCCTCTACCCAACAACCCGGCGTCCGCTGCAAAGGAACCATAAGCCGGGGCTTGATGCCTCTTAAGATCTCTTAATTGGCCCTCTCCGCTTGACCATTAGACTGGGGATGAGCCACTGATGATACGTCAAGCCGGATGTGCTCACGTTGACAGAACTCCTTCATTGCACCTTTGGACAGATTGGTGCCATTATCTGTTATAATGTTGTGTGGAAAGCCAAACCAGAAAATCGCCTTCTTGATGAATTGAACCACCATAGCTGCATCACACTTACTAACTGGCTCTGCCTCCACCCATTTAGTGAACTTATCAACTGCCACCAAAAGGTGGGTCTTCTTGTCCTTGGATCTCTTAAAAGGCCCAACCATATCCAGCCCCCAAGTTGCAAACGGCCAAGTGATTGGAATCATCCTCAATTCTTGAGCCAGTACATGAGCGCGTCTTGAGAATTTTTGACATCCATCACACCTTTTGACCAAGTCCTCAGCATCAGCATGAGCCGTCAGCCAATAGAAACCATGACGAAATGCCTTGGCTACCAGAGATTTTGAACCGGCGTGGTGACCACAATCTCCTTCGTGGATCTCACACAAAATTTCACGGCCTTCTTCAGGAGATACACAACGTTGAACACCCCTGTCACACCGCAATGGTGTAACTCTCCATTGATAATAGTCATGGATTTTGACCGCCGGATTATCTGCCAGGCCAAAGTTTCATCCTTTGGTAACTCGCCCTGGTTCATATACGCCAGATATGGAACCGTCCAGTCCGGGATAACATGAAGAGCCGCCACCAACTGAGCCTCCGGATCAGGAACAGCTAAATCCTCTTCGCCAGGGAGCTTGATAGACGGATTATGCAGCACATCCAGGAAAACATTGGGCGGAACCGGTTTACGCTGGGAACCCAAACGGCTTAAAGCGTCTGCCGCTTCATTCTTCCGCCAGTCCACATGATCAACCTGATAACCTTTGAAGTGACCTGCAACAATGTCCACCTCTCGACGATACGTTGCCATGAGTGGGTCCTTGGAATCCCAAGTACCGGACACTTGTTGAGCCACCAGGTCCGAGTCACCGAAGCACTTAACTCGTCTTAGATTCATCTCCTTAGCCATCCGAAGACCATGGAGTAAGGCCTCATATTCAGCTGCATTGTTAGTGCAAGGGAACATTAAACGGAGAACATAACAAAACTTATCACCTCGTGGCGAAGTTAATACGACTCCAGCCCCTGATCCCTCCAATTGCCTGGACCCATCAAAATGAATAGTCCAATAAGTATGATCTGACTTCTCTTCTGGCGCTTGTAATTCTGTCCAATCATTGATGAAATCCACAAGTGTTTGAGATTTGATCGACGTCCGTGGCATGTACTTCAACCCATGAGGCCCAAGCTCAATAGCCCACTTGGCAATCCGGCCAGTCGCTTCCCTATTCTGGATTATATCCCCCAAAGGAGCAGAACTGACCACAGTAATGGGGTGGCCTTGGAAATATTGCTTAAGCTTTCGGCTCACCATAAAAACTCCATACACCAGCTTCTGCCTATGCGGGTACCTTTGCTTGGACTCAATAAGTACCTCACTGATATAGTAAACTGGCCGTTGAACCGGATACTCCTTTCCGGCCTCCTTGCGCTCCACCACAATAGCCACGCTAACAGCTCGGGCGTTAGCTGCCACATATAGCAACAATGGCTCTTTATCAACAGGAGCAGCGAGAATCGGCAGATTAGCCAGCTGCCGCTTTAAATCCTCAAATGCTTTATTGGCGGCGTCGCTCCAGACGAAGTTATCCGTTTTCTTCAGCATCTGGTATAAAGGGATGGCCTTCTCACCAAGGCGACTGATAAACCGGCTCAACGCAGCAATCCGGCCTGCCAGGCATTGAATATCATTGATACACTTAGGTTTAGCCAAAGAAGTTATAGCCTTGATCTTTTCCGGATTAGCTTCGATGCCTCTGTTGGATACCAGAAAACCCAAAAGCTTGCCTGCCAGTACACCAAAGACACACTTGGCCGGATTAAGCATCATTTTATAAACCCGTAGGTTATCAAAGGCCTCCTTCAAGTCATCAATCAATGTCTCCTCCTTTCTGGATTTTACCACAATATCATCCACATAGGCATGAACATTGCGGCCGATCTGATCATGAAGAAAATTCTGCACACAACCCTGATAAGTCTCTTGGGCACTTTTGAGCCCAAAAGGCATAGACACATAGCAGAAGGCTCCAAACGGAGTTATGAAAGTTGTCTTCTCCTGGTCCTTAACTGCCATTTTGATCTGATGGTATCCAGAATAAGCATCCAGAAAACTCAAACGCTCGCAACCCGCCGTAGCATCAATGATTTGATCAATACGCGGGAGGGCAAAAGGATCTGCTGGACAAGCTTTGTTCAAATCTGTGTAGTCCACACACATACACCAAGTGCCGTTCTTCTTAAGCACCAGCACCGGATTAGCCAGCCACTCAGGATGAAATACTTCAACAATGAACCCGGCTGCCAAAAGCCTGGCAACTTGCTCACCAATAGCCTTGCGTCTTTCTTCATTGAACCGGCGAAGAAATTGCTTGACCGGTTTATACTTGGGATCCACATTGAGAGTGTGCTCAACGAGTTCTCTCGGTACACCTGGCATGTCAGAAGGCTTCCACACAAAGATGTCCCGATTCTCACGGATGAACTCGATGAGTGCGCTTTCCTATTTCGGATCCAAGTTAGCGCTGATGCTAAACTGCTTGGATGAATCACCAGGAACGAAATCAACAAGCTTAGTCTCATCAGCCGATTTAAACTTCAGGGCCGGATCATGCTCTGTAGTTGGTTTCTTCAATGAAGTCATATCCGCCGGATCAACATTGCCTTTGTAAAAGTTCAACTCTTCTGTTGCACAAACCGACTCAGCATAAGCCGCATCACCTTCTTCACATTCCAAAGCGATCTTGCGGCTCCCATGCACTTTTATAGTTCCCTTATGACCCGGCATCTTGAGCTGCAGATAGACATAACAGGGCCGTGCCATAAACTTAGCATAAGCTGGCTGTCCAAACAGGGCATGATACGGGCTCTTGATTTTCACCACTTCAAAAGTCAATGTCTCTGATCTTGAGTCATGCTCATCTCCGAAAGCCACCTCCAGAGCTATCCTACCAACAGGATATGCCGATTTACCAGGCACCACACCATGAAACACCGTATTAGACGGCTTAAGATTTTTATCTGTTAACCCCATGGGACGGAAAGTTTCGTAATAAAGGATATTGATACTACTTCCCCCATCCATGAGTACCTTAGTGAACTTATAACCTCCCACCTGAGGTGCCACCATTAATGCCAGATGACCCAGATTATCAACCCGGGGTGGATGATCCTCTCTACTCCACACGATCGGCTGCTCAGACCAGCGCAAGTAACGGGGCACCGCCGGTTCAACGGAATTCATTGCCCTTTTATGAAGCTTCTGATCACGCTTGCACAGGCTAGTGGTAAAGACATGATACTGCCCACTATTCAACTGCTTCGGGTTGCTCTGATAACCCGACTGCTGCTGCTGCTGATGCCCTGATGATTATAACCACCTTGATTGCCCTGATTGACTTGATTGCTATGTCGGCTCTGATGACCGTGAAAACCTGAACCGAAACTGCCTCCACCATAACCCGGCCCATGAGATCCGTGGCCTGAACCGCCACCCGGTCCATGATCATACCGAAAAAATCGGAATTTTTGAACTCCTGCATGATATAACAATCCTTCCAGAGGTGCGTGGCCGGTTTGTCCTGCGACCCGTGCTTTGGGCAAGGCTGGTTTAACAGATAAGACAGGCGCTCCGGGTTAGGACTTGGTCATCCACTACACCGGGGTGGTTTACCCTTACGCCGCTGGCCCTTGTCCTGCACATTGGTATTAGCCACAAAATCCAAACTGTTATCCGCTTTACGTTTACCACTGTTTCCATGACCCACCGGGTTATGCTGCTGCCCCTTGGTGTTGCGGCTCTTCTTTCCTTTCCCTGTCTTGTCATCGTCAGACTCGGGATCCTTGGTACTATCAGAGTCGGCATACTTCACCAGAGCTGCCATAAGTGTTCCCATGTCATTACAATGACGCTTGAGCCGTCCCAACTTCAAGTTCAGAGGTGCAAACCGGCAATTGCCTTCCAATGTCAAAACTGTTGTATCACCGTTGATGCGGTCCGATGAATGCAAGATCTCTGAAACCCGGTGCACCCAATGGGTTGTCGATTCTCCTTCCTCCTGGACACAGGCAGCTAAGTCCACAATTGACATGGGCTGCTTGCATGTATCCTTGAAATTCTGGATAAAACGGGCCCTCAACTCGGCCCATGACCCAATGGAGTTAGCTGGCAAGTTTTTTAACCAAGTGCGAGCCGTTCCTTCCAACATCATGGTGAAGTATTTAGCGCACGCCGCATCATCCACATCCAGCATCTCCATTGCCATCTCATAGCTTTCAACCCATGACTCGGGGGATAAATCGGCGGTGTAATTCGGCACTTTACGTGGGCCTTTGAAATCCTTGGGCAGGCGCACATTGCATAGTGCTGGGACGAGACACGGCACTCCCAAAGAGCTAGAAGTAACCCCTGGTTCCACCGATGTGGTTGGACGAACCGGAGTAAGTTGGCGCGATCCACCACATCCTGAGCATCACCACCGCCGTCCGCCGGGTTATGGCCACGGGGCGGATCACTGTTTCGCGCACTGCTTGACACGGCCGGTTCATCAATACGTCTGCTGTAGCTCCGGCTTGGGCGGGGAGTAGAATGGATCCTTTCGCGACTATATGAATAAGCCTGCTGCTGAGTTAAAGCCGTCTGAAGGAGCTCCCTAGCCCGTCGCATCTCGACCGCTACTGGGGACTCGCCTTCGATCGGGAGAGCCGCCAGTCGTGAAGCGGCAGCGACAATGTTATCCATCGGGTTAGAATAGTGACCCGGCGGCGTTGGGATGTGCTGCGACGGAACGTTGTTCTGACGGGGCGGATCTGTTGGACGCTGCTGAACCGGCGCTCCCGTTTCAGGTGCCTCCGCCTGGTTTACCGCCGGCGAATTACTGGTCCCTGCTTCTGGGGTTTTAAAGAGGTTCTTGGCCTCATAAACCGGCGGCAGATGAGACCGATATCTTCTCCTCATGACATCATTTGACGCACTCTGATCCAACATAAGTCGGTAAGCCTGTGCATCCAATGCGGCTCGTTCCGCAGTCATCCTGGCATCCTCAGTTGCCAGGTCGGCCTTGGCCTAAGTTATCTGATCCTTCACCTTCGCAATTTCCGCATCATGCTCATCCCGATTGGCCGGGTTGACCTCCGCCATCAACGTTGCCAAAGCGTCGAACAAATCAGATAAAACCTGAGCTGGCGGTCGCACAGGGCCTCCTGCCCCGGCCGCTGTTGCTGCTACTGATCCGGAAATCATCACCGCTGCTGTCGAAGAATAGAGCATTGGCTGTGTACCGGCCATGAAGATCGCAAACCGGTTTGGCGGATCAAAGGGGTCCGGAATACTATCGCCATCGGAATAGCCCCCGATCTGGCCATCTTGCAACTGGTATAATGACTCGGTCTCTTCGGTCGATGACTCGTCGCCGGAATAAACGACAGTTTCACCACCACATTCCGATCTATCCTCAGATTCCACTCCATGGATAACTCCCACGAAGGCACGCGTCATGACAGGCTTAACCCGGGAAGATCTCGCACGCTGAGCCGTTTCGACGATGTCGGTGCAGATGTCCGGCTCCGGGCCCGGTTCGCCGATCTTGCCAATGAAAATGTGTATGCCGCCGGAGGGGACCCGGTACCCGTACTCGATTGAGCCGGCCTCGGGGCCCCAGCCTGTGTCGTTGATGTAGAGCTTGCCGCGACGACTCTTGGTCATCTGGCCCACAGCGTAACCCTTGAGTCCTTCGAAGCCGCCCTCTAAGAACTCGAAACCATCTTGCGATAGCCCCACGGTGGGCGCCAACTGTCGTGGTTTTGTCACGGTAGATGTCCTAGAGGAAGGACTTAGTCGTGGAGCCATTGCAACGGGTTAGTTTAAAGGGGTTAAAGCGGAGAAGGGACGCGGAGAATTTATACTGGTTCGGCCCCTTGCGGTGAAGATAAAAGCCTACGATCCAGTTGTTGTGGGATTGCTTGGGTTTCGATGACCAGGGAGCGAATACACTTTGCCCGGGTCTCGAGTTGTTGTGTGTTGTCCTTAAACCGCCCCCGGGTCGTCCCCTTATATACATGGGTTGACGCCCGTCGGTTTACAGGGTTCCGAGGCCGGCTCATAAACGTGTCCGGCCCGGTCTCTACTATTTCTGCCTTACAATACAAGCATACATATCAAGGTCGGTTTATGACTACAGGCTTTTAATCTGTCTTTGGGCCCTAGGCCTTCATAAAGCGCCACCGTCTTTGTCTTCATGGGCTTCAGATATAGTGAACCACTATGGGGTTAACCCGGCCTCTCCTGGCCGGTTTACGCCCAGTAGTAATATCCCCAACAGGACCCGAAGTTCTGTGGTAAACTACTCACACATCATCGGAGAGGCTATGGTGTTGATGTAGAAGCCCTCCGTGATCGATGCCCCCTCCGGCGGAGCGCCGGAAAAGGCCCCAAGATGGGATCTCACGGGTACAGAAGGTTGCGGCCGTGGAAATAGGGTTTCGTGGTGCTCCTGGATGGTTTTGGGGTACGTAGGTATACATAGGAGGAACAAGTAGGTCGGTGGAGCCACGAGGGACCCACGAGGGTGGGGGGCGCGCCCAGGGGGGCAGGCGCGCCTCCCTGCCTCATGGCCTCCTCGGTTGTTTCTTGACGTCCACTCCAAGTCCTCTGGATCACGTTTGTTCCAAAAATCATGTTCCCGAAGGTTTCATTCCGTTTGGATTCCGTTTGATATTCCTTTTCTGCGAAACACTGAAATAGGCAAAAAAACAGCAATTTTCACTGGGCCTTGGGTTAGTAGGTTAGTCCCAAGAATAATATAAAAGTGCTTAGTAAAGCCCATTAAACATCCAAAACAGATAATATAATAGCATGGAACAATCAAAAATTATAGATACGTTGGAGACGTATCATTCCTCCGTGTCCTGACGGGAAGGGTAATTGCTGCAGCTCTATCCCGTTCAAGACTACTTGATCCCTCACAATCTGCTGAAGACCTAGGGATGTCCGAATCAGATGAAGATACATGGCCTCAATGAGTGATGTCGCTGCTACTCGGCATCTACAGAGAACACATGTGAAACTCAGGAAAGGAGGATAAGCATAAAACTAACAACTTGGTATCGAGCTTTCTAAACATGTCATGCAATAATTTAGAAAATGTACGGCTAATTTGTTAAGTTTGTGTGACTCGGGTGCCCGCGATCTGTAAACATGCAGTAACTTATTGGAACAAATACAACTTTTATGTAGTAAGGAAGGTAGATAATGAACATATATACACTCTCCGTTATTTTATAGCCAATTTGGGAACATACGGAACGAAATTGGAAGAGGGATTGCGAGGAAATATGCCTCACCGTGATGGAGAGCAGTAACTAACAGGCTTCCTAATGCAAACCCGGCCGGACCACAGGAGAGGCGAGGGTTACTGCATCGATATGCTCGAGGGTGGCTGGCGAGCAAACGAAGATGGCGAGGCATGGGCCGCCGCGTGTTGGGAACGCCAATGGAGGTAGGCTTGACGCCGAAGAGCGGGCACACGGCCGGGGTGAGCACAGCGGCGCCGGAGAGGGTTCTGCTGTGGATCTGGGGGAGGGGGAGTTGGCGAAGGAGCTTGGGTGGACTAGTTGAGTGAAACGCGGGCGGACGGTGGGGGGTGTTGGGGACTCCGGGTGTTGGCGGCCTAGGTGAAAAGGGTGAAAAATATCCCCGGTCGCCGCACGCGGAAAGGCCTATGCAAACGGTTGCCTCTAAGCGCTTGTGTGCACAAACAAAATAATTTCGTTTGAAATGAAGATGTACTAATTTTGAAATGAAGACGTGAGTTCATCGTTTCGCCTCTATTTTTCCCACGTAAACCAATCACAATTTTACCACAGGTTTGATTTGCTGGCGCATTTCAGGTGTCGTGTGCTATATGTAATACATTTTTTGGCATTTACCGTGCATGTTGGCATATAAAATAATTCCTAGCCGGACTGCATATCCTTTCGAAAGGGATGAGGATTGCCGTTCGATCGGGGAGCATCCAACGGTGCAGACATACGATCCGTGGGGTTTGGGTTCTGGCCAATCAGAATGCACAACTCTGATTGTGGGCGGGGTGGCGGGGTTTGGTCGGCACACGACTTTCATCGACGAACCGTGTGCTATTCGCAAACGAGATTGCATATATTTGTTCACACATACTGTAGTGAGACCAATTGTGTGTGCTACCTCTATGATATAATAATAATAATAACAAAAAACAGTTCATATTCATTGCCTGAGCTGACAACATATCTAGGTCAACATATTAACGATTCTTACATCAACAGAAAACCGGGCATAACTCACAAATTTAGTACACGCGACAGTTCTAAATTGAACGAATTAAGTTGCATCGCTAAATGGCCGTTCTTATGCAAGGGATCTTCCACAAAGTATCCTTCTCTTCTCATGCATCGCTAAATGGCCGTTCTTATGCAAGGGGTCATCCACAAAGAAAATCTGGGTAGCATCACTAGCAAGAATGAATGGATCCGCATGATATGCCATCGTTGTCCTGTTAACACAGGTCTTCCTGTACTCATCAATCCTTACCTGACCATGAGGGATCCATGCGCACCGGAATAATGCCACTTTAACTTTCACATAGTCAAGCTCCCAAATCTCTTTGATGGTTCCATAGTATACCCTTTTATCATATTCATTTACAGTCATGCATTCTATTCGAACAGAGCAGTTCTGATATGAGGTCTTCTTATCACGTTCTTCAGTGTAGAACGTGTATCCATTTATGTCATATGCTTGGTACGTCAGCACCGTAGGTGATGGCTTTTGTGCCAACCACGTAGCAATGTCATTGATGGATCCTTGTGCCAAACGATTCTTCAGCCATTCGGCATAGTACATACACTACAGGAATCAGCTATTTTGCCGTCTGCCATGGCGGACGGCAAAGGCATGAACGGCGGACGGCAAAAGGCTCCAGCAAAGTAGGCTACGGTAAACAGCTGCTTTGTCGTCTGCTTCCTGGCGGCTGACGGCAAAGGCCCTTTGCCGTCTGCCGCGGACGGCAAAGAGAGCAGACGGCAATAATTGTGCTCTCAGTCCGTTAAGTGGCTAACGGCAGGCCTTTGCCGTCCGCCGTGGA
This sequence comes from Triticum aestivum, assembly GCF_018294505.1. Classification (NCBI taxonomy): domain Eukaryota; kingdom Viridiplantae; phylum Streptophyta; class Magnoliopsida; order Poales; family Poaceae; genus Triticum; species Triticum aestivum. Next base: position 289,694,093 of record NC_057796.1, read on the forward strand.
CGGCAAACTTTCTAGTGCCTTTGCCGTCCGCTTCCGCCTCGCCCGCCGCATCGGCCGCCCCCGCTTCCGCCTCGGCCTGCGGCGCCAGTTCCGCCTCGGCCGCCGCGTCGCGTCACGTCGG
>NC_057796.1:289694424-289694933 GCF_018294505.1 Triticum aestivum
CCCCGACGCCTCCTGCCCCCCGCTTCCCGCTACCGCGCTGCACGCCTGCCGCGCTGCCGGCTGCCGCCTCGCCTGCCCCGCGTGCCCCGATGCCTCGCGGTCAATGCCGCCATCTCGTCTTCCGCACGCCGCCATCTCGTCTTCCGCAGGCGGCGGCGGCGGAGGAGGAAGAGGATTCGGACGACGTCCCGGTGGACTGGGACGACGTCGCGAACCGGTCCAGCAGCGACGATGACGGCGGCAACGGCCGGCCGTGATTGACCTCGATAGCGACGCTGAGTAGTTTTTTTAGTATTTATGTACGAACTTTTTTTAGTGTGTTGTTTGCGGACCTAAAACTAAACTAAAACTAAACTAAACCTAAAACTAAAAAAAACAGAAAAAAAAGGAAAAAAGGGGTAGAGCTCACCTGAGGCAGGGCTGGTGGAGGAGGTCGCCGGTGGAGGAGGGGGGCGGGGCGGTGGAGGAGGTGGCCGGTGGAGGAGAGGTGCGGGGCGGCCTGGGGCGGC
>NC_057796.1:289695431-289752433 GCF_018294505.1 Triticum aestivum
TTTTTCCCAAACGGGCGGGGGGTGGGGGCCACCTCTCTCTTTGCCGTCTGCCAGCGGACGGCAAAGAATCTTTGCCTTCCGCTGGCAGACGGCAAAGAGCTAGCAGATGGCAAAGAGCTTCTTTGTCGTCTGCCATTTCTTTACCGTCAGCTTCTGGGTAGCTGATGGCAAAGAGCTTCTTTGCCGTCAGCTAGCAGACGGCAAAGAGCTGGCAGATGGCAAATTAGCTGATTCTAGTAGTGTTAGTGTGCTCCTTCATCTCCACATCTGATGAAGGCACCATTGGTAAGAAGCTTTGGTGTATCTCCGCCAAGTGTTCTTCGACATAAGTGATGAGAACTGGGCTGTTAAGCAGTACTGTCAAATGGGCTTTCTCTGCCAATTCTCCAGGAGCAGCCATTTGCGTGCCAGCAAGGACCGGCTTACCTTTCAGCCTTCCCTCGTGGCGAGAGAGGAACAAACCTATAGGTCTTTGTTTCATGTATTCGGTGCAAAACTCAACCACCTCCTCCGTGGTATAACCTTGTAGGATGCTTGCCTATGGATGGTTTCGGTTCCGACAAAAGTGCTTCAGTATTCCCATGAACCGCTCGAAGGGATACATGTTGCGAAGAAACACAAGACCACAATACTTTATCTCGTCGACAAGGTGCACAGTGAGATGGACCATGACATCAAAGAATGATGATGGGAAAAAATCTCAAGGTTGGACAATATTCTTGCAATATCATCTTGCATATGATCCAACTCTTTAGGATTTACAACTTTCTGCCATAGTTGGTTGAAGAAATCACAGAGGTCAATGAGTGTGTTTCTTATATCTTTGTCCATCAGATTCCTGATGGCCACCGGGAGGATTTGTGTCAACATTACGTGGCAATCATGTGACTTCATGTGTCCCAACTTCATTTGACCTGAGCTCACATCCACGAGACTTCTGATGTTTGCACAGTAGGAAGAGGGTGTTTACAAATAGGTGAAGAACTGTGTTGCTTCTTTTGTACTAAAATTGTAACTCTGGCGAGCTTTGATGAATTTGTCATCATCTTCTGCTTCACCCTTGCGTTGTGATTGATCAGCAAGCATATCGAGCAATGAACCGTCACCATCCATTCTTTTACCTTTAATCTTGAGCAGAGTACCAAGGATGCTTTCACTTACGTTCTTCTCTACGTGCATGACATCGATACAGTGACGTACACATAGAATCTCCCAGTAAGGTGATTTCCAGAACACCGATTTCTTCTTAAACACTTGATCCTTGGGTGTTTGTTTCACCGTCAAAGGGTGGTTCTTGCCAAGCACAACATTAATATTTTAGCCATGTTGTGGACCACCTCCCCGTCATAGGGTCTTGGGCCCGCACCTGCCTCTGCCGTACCATCAAATTCAGCTTTCAACTTTCGTTATGGGTGATTTTTCCGTAAGAAACTACGATGATGCAAATACACTATTTTGTGCGAGTTGGGAAGTCTTCTGCTAGCTGTTCTATCCATGCATGTGACACACCCTACATCTCCCTTTGTTTTCTACCCCGATGTGTTGCCTAATGTCGGCATATCCTGAATGGTGTGCACCAGCATTGCATGTAGATCGAAAATCACCTTTCTGTAAGCATCATAACATTTTACAACATGCGCATCTATCCACACTGTCAGCAGTTCTTCTACCAGTAGCTAAAAGTAAATGTCGATGTCATTTCCAGGTTGGTTCGGGCCTTGGATAATCATTGACATCATAATGTATTTTTTCTTCATACACAACCAAGGAGCTAGGTTATATATGCACATAAGCACCGGCCATGTGCTGTGATTGGTGCTCATATCGCCAAAAGGATCCATCCCGTCAGTACACTCCCCAAGCCTTATACTTCTAGGATCCTTGGAAATTTTTTCAAACTTTTTGTCGATTAACTCCCACTGAGCCCCATCTTTCGGGTGCCTCATAAACCTCCTCAATTCGCTAATCATGATGCCACCGCAACCTCTTTGCCTCTCTAGGGTTTGCAAACAGACGCCTCAACCTTGGAATTAAAGGGAAGTACCAAACAACCTTGAACGGGATTCCTGTCTTGATCTCGTCGTCCAATTTTTACTTGTCCTTTGCTCTCCTGCGCTTGTATCGTGCATGCTTGCATGTGGGACATGCACGTAAATCTTTGTACTCACCACGGTAAAATATACAATCATTCACACAAGCGTGTATCTTCTGTACTTCAAGTTCCAATGGGCAAACAATTTTCTTCGCTTCATTCGTGCTTCTGGGGAGCACATTATCTTCCAAAAGAATTTCTTTGAAAAGACCTAACATCTCTTTGAAGCCCTTGTTTGATAGACCGTTTGCTGCTTTAAATCTGAGAAGCACCAGGGTGGCACTCAACCTGGAATATTTCTTTTTGCAACCTGGATACAATTCTTTCTTGGAGTCCACATCAATGGTTGGCAGATCCTTGTACCCAATCATATCCTTTTCTGGGCCCTCGAAATCTGCAATCATAGTAGCAAAATCTGGCATATCAAGATCGTCGTCATCTGCATCGACGTCTTGGTTTTCCAGTGGGCGTTTCGGCTTTCCGGTGTTCCATTGGTAGCTTGACGCCTCTGCCCTGATGTTAGATTCAACATCCATGTGACACTGATCGGGGTTTGGCATCTCGCTGCCCTGGGTATCTTCATCCATGACCTCCTCTTCACCGTGTATGGTCCAACGTGTATATCCATCCATGAATCCCCTAGAGACTAAGTGCATCTGGATATCTGCAACTTCATGTGACTCTGTATTGGCACAATCAGTATATGGACACAGGATGTAATCCGCATCAAAAATTCTCCTCTTTGTACTTTCAGCCAAATTCATGAACTCTGTCACGCCACTGATAAAATCTGCGGTTTTCTGATTCTTCATCCATCGACATCGTTCCATCTACAGCACACGAATGGTAATTAAAAGCAAAACATTAATACATGGATTAACTGCTGCCCAAAGATGCGTGCCTAAATCACAAGGTTTTATTTTAATAATTACTGAGGGCGCTCCATGTTGTTATCCAGATGTGCAATGACAAAAATTAATGGCCAGTCAATTTACACGCAGAGTACTAGTACAACACTACACATAGGAATTGAATACCTTAATTAAGCCACTCACGAAAAGAATGCCCTAATTAATTAGCCGCGCGGCGACCTCCACCCAGCAGACAGACAAGCGTGATGCGGCGGCATGCTGATACAGCAGGGTCGAGGAGCAAAGCTTAGTGCGGCTGCCGCCTGAAGTTCGACCTCCACTATCCCGCCATCGACCGCGATGGATGTGCTCCAATCACGCCGCCGCCGACCTCGATGGTTGAGCTCCTCCTATCTCCCGCCGCAGACCGAGGATTGACCTCCTATGACACCGCCACCGTCCACCGACCGAGGATTGACCTCTTCTCCGGTAGCCGCTGCCTAGGCCGCCGCCGCCTTCTCTACATGCAGAGCGGCTGTTTTTTATGGATCTCCGTAGAACGGCTGTTTACACGGTATCTCACCGTAACTCAATTATATGGACAGGGTAGTACATCACATACACTTATGTAACGGCAACTGTGTCTAAACTATGTTGTCTTCTGACACGGTTTGGCGCGGAAATCGTGTGTGATGTTGTAATACCTAACACAAACGATATGTACAAATAGTGTGCCATATACAACATATATATAGTGCCATTAGTAGTTCGCGACCGTTAGCTTATCTCCACAGATTCCCCATTTCCCCAAATCCCTACATAGCCTCCAAATTCTCTCGCGTGGTGCTGACATTGGGGGAATGCGGACGAGTGGTGCTGATGGTTTTTGTGCGGCTGCTCCTGCTCGTATCGCCGCTACGACGGCAGTCGCCGCCGAGAACTTGCCTAAGGTCATCAGAAGGCAGGTGTACTACGGATCCAAATCGTCCTGTCAGGTTCCAATCTATCCCGATCTTTTTGAGCATGTCCAAAGTATAGCTCCACGCCGAATCCATCCTGAATGACCCCGCCCCAGGAAAGTGATCTGCCGCCGGATCCGGAGCTTGACTCCAGGCTCCCGCAACACGAGTTCGACTCCGAGTTTTGGGCAACCGAGAAGTACCAAAAGTTGAGTTGTGTGCATGGGCACACTCCCGCTCGACGTGTATGCACTGAGGGATTCGACATTGGCAGGCGGTTTCTCAGTTGCCCCTTAGAGGTTAGTGCAAATTAAGTTCAACATTTTACTGCAGTTAATCCCACCGCTCATCCAGAATACTATTTAACATTGGCAGGGATATGAGGCTTGTGCCTTTGTTAACTGGCTAGATGAAGAATGACATGGCAGGGCTCGGAGTGTTATCACCAAGCTCGCATAAGATAACGTAAATATGAAGAAGAAACCGGCTGATCTAGAATTTACAATCAGTACCATGAAGCAAGAAAGAATCTATCACAGGCAATAGATGAAAGCAAGAGACAAGAAGGAACTAGCATGTGTAGTTGTGGTTGTTGCATTAGCCATGTTCTTTGTGCTGTTTGCAATGATGATTAGGGGTTTTGTTTGATAGTATTGCTAAAGCACATCTAGATGTGCTCTAAGAAATGCACATCTTGGTCCTATGTCATTGATGTTACGCAAAGATTCGTGCAGATATTTTTCTTTCTCTTTTTTCGTTTCCTTTCTAGTTTGATTATTACTGGCTTTATCAATAAGAAGAGCTCAATGTATTGCTTGCTAACTGTCCTACTCCATTCGTACCGGTACCGGTGCATAATCCCAAAACTCGTTCCTTGTTTTTGTCCTGAAAAAGGAAACCAGCCAAATAGCCAACAGGAATCCTGCGCAACCCCGGGAATTTGGAGTGACTGGGTACAAATAATTGCGGTTGATTATATCAGCGGTTAGATAATACGTCAACCCCCGCTTCAATCCCCTCTTCAATTGGCAGTTCCTCTTCTCTTCATACCCCGCTTAAGTGTCCACCATCTTCACCGTCCCCGGCAGGCCGCGCTAGACACTGGCACAGACTCTGCAGCCACGTCGAGCGACAGCGAGGACGACAATTCGGCCAGCAGTCTGGCGCCTGATGATAGGTCAACATCGGAATCATCCCGCTCGTCTTCCATGAGATCGGCGTCGAGCCTATACCTCGATTATATCCGGTCCATGGAAGGGACGCCGCCTCCGGTGTCGTCAGGCGACAACCAGACGGACGAGGAGCCGTCGGAGGATGAAGTAGAGGACAACGATAATGATGAGGAGGAATGGTCGAACGCGGAGGAGGAGGAGGAGGACGACAACAACGACGGCGGCGACGATGAAAAGCCAACGGTCAGCGGCAAGAAGCGTCCTCGCTAATACGATGTCGTGGGGCCATCCAACAAGAACAAGAAGAAGAAGGAGTAAATTAAGCAAACCGTATATATCTCTGTTTATCCTGGCAATCTCATCACAGACGGTTAGTAATATGTTGCCAACAAGTTGGTTTGTTGAACTATGTGCCCTGACGAGCACATTCACAAAAAAGACCGTATGGGCTGTCTATAATGATCGCACACAATTCTGATTACCGACCTGTTTGCCGGGTATCACACACATCTTGTTACGCTGAATCATTTGTGTTCACCTCACTCATCGCAAACGGTTTATCGGAGTGAACTATATGCCGTATATCGCACACACCTTGATCTGGCTACCCGTTTCTGTTGTTCTTTCTCATCGAAAACAGTTCGTACAGATCAACCGTATGCCCCTCATCGCACACGGAACTAAAATTTGAACCGTGTTTGATGTATCATTCATCGCAAACGTTTTGCATCTTTTTTTATGGTTCTTTTACATCACCGTTTGCGATTAATGCATCGCACACAGTTTCGTCAAAGGGTCTCTGATCGTAGTGTCGCGTTAGAAGCATCCTGCAGTAGTTTATGCATCGTAAACGTTGCACCACAGGATAGCATGTGTGATAGTTGTCATGTACGACGATGTTACGATGGTCCGATGTTTCGTAATCCTGTCCGACACTCGTATGACGATTAGTTAATCTTCTTAATGGTGAACCATTTGTGATGGGCCACGCATCATACACGTTCTATAATAGTGAACTGTTTGTGATGGGCCGCGCATCGTAAACGTAGCACCATGGAATACCGACTGCGATGGCAATGCGAGCAGAAACGAGTAGGAGTACTATAGGGGCCCTATCCCCCACGGTCTCTGGGTCGTGTGGGAAGGACCCCGTATGGCCCACACTCACTTGGCGACGGTTCCAAATGCCGTCGTGAAAAGGGGTTAAAAACCGTTTGTTTAGGACCGACGCGTACCAGTGCTTGTTCATGAACGTCTCATTGCCCCATACGCAAAAAGGGTCGATGAGTGGATCCTTGCCAAGTACATATGTACCTACAAGCAACAAGTCCATATTAGAAGGTAACAAGTGTCCAGGCCTGGATCTATGTGCACTACATTATGGAACGACGGGGGGAGTACAAGCCGAGGGATGAAGCTAACCTCGGCGGAAAATGGTGGCCACTCCTGTTGTTGTCCTGCATAAGTAGTGGAAAGGCATGATAAGTACATCAATCTCAACATCAAACAAATATAGCAAAGGTAAAAAACATCATCTCCAAATGATAGCTTGAAAGTGTTGGTTTCAGCATGCTGTTAAAGCAGATATAAAATGGAAGGCAATGTTACCGACAGCAGGCTTAATAGCCATCAAATACTGCAATTCAAACTGGTATTGTTGAAAATGAATAAAACGTAGGTAATGCTTAAACATCACACTGGATAAATGTGTAAAACTAAAATAAAGGGCATGTGTTAACTACACCAGGCATATCTGGAACCAAATATAGCCGTTCAAACTGGTATTGATGCAGTCGAGCGACACAGTTCCGACTTGCACATAATGAACAACACATTGTGAATGACTAAAATAAACAAGGCATAAATGATCAGTATAACAACCAAATATAGCCATTGAAAACAGGACAGAGTCTCAGTGCAACCAACCTAACAAGCAAATACAGATAAACAAGGCATATCCTTGAAAACTGGACAAATGCTCACTGCAACAGACCTAACAAGCAAATACAGATAAACAAGGCATCTGCTTGAAAACTGGACAAAAGCTAAAAAAAGCAACCTAACAACCAAATACAGATAAACAAGGCATCTGCTTGATAACTGGACAAATGCTAACTGCAAACAAACTAAGAACCAAATACATATAAACAAGGCATCTGCTCGATAACTGAAAAATGCTCACTTCAACTAACCTAACAACCAAATACAGATAAACAAGGCATCTACTCACTGTAAACAAGCAAATATAGCCATTCGTGAAACTGAAGTGGACAATTCATACTTAAACATCACATAGCCCTATTGAACAATACATTTTTGCATAACTGAAATAATTAAACACGACACAGTTAAAGCACCGCACGGCAAATGCTACTGCAACAAAGGGTACGGGTTGGCAAGCTGGAAAAAGTAAGATTTGCTGATAGGATGTTGCCTCACATTTCATGGCGCTATTCCGTCATCAGATAGCTGATGTCTGCTGGACTACGTCGGTATTTCCCCAAAGAGGAAGGGATGATGCAGCACATCGACGATAGGTATTTCCCTCAGTGATGAGACCAAGGTTAGAACCAGTAGGAGAACCAAGCAACACCACGTAAACAGCACCTGCACACAAATAACAAATACTCGCAACCCGACGTGTTAAAGAGGTTGTCAATCCCTTTCGGGCAACAGCACTAGAAATTGGCAAAGGGACGTGAGAGAGTTGTAATAATTTGATAGATCGAATGCCAAATAAAATAAAGTGCATCAAGGTATTTTTTTTTGTATTTTTGGTTGAATAGATCTGAAAATAAAAGCAAAAGTAAATAGATCGCAAAGGCAAATATAATAAAGATGTAATGCCCGGATAATTAAGCTACAGTGAACCTCTGTTAATGATGCCACGTCACCTCGCTTACAGTTGTTAACCTCACGTTAGTTCAAAACCGGTTTGGAATTAAACTTTAAAATAAAGTCGATTGGTGAATGTTTTGAAACATTAAAACTAAAATGTTCGGTTTGTGTCAATTAATCCATACTAAATGTTGGTGAAGAAAGAACGCTTTTATAAAATTCTGGAAGACTCTAAAATGATTAAAACAGTGGCAACAACAAGTTTTTAAATTCCTTTTATACTTAATAAAATGTCAAACTAAGTTATTTGGGGCCTAGATTTTTGTGACTGTGGACTACGTTGAAATACTAATTTAGATGCTAAGTTTATATTTTACTAGAACTAAAATAAATGGCAACTAAAAAGAAAAACAAGAACAGAAGTAAAAAACAGAAAAATAAAAAGACCTTCCCCTCCCCTGGGCCTTGGCCCATTACGCCACCAGGCTGCCCACCTCGCCCCTGCTTCCCCGCTCCCCTGTTCATGGGAGGGCGTGGCCGCGCCAATGTTGCCACGGCACCGGCCATCGCCGTGGCGGCCATCCGGTGGCCCTCCCCGGCGACCACCTCGCATATAAGATCGGCGCCCTCTTCCCACGGCGCCTGGAACCCTAATCCCCATTCGCCCTCTCCATCTCGCACGAGTCGCCGCCCGTGCGTTGCCATCATCGCGTCTTCGTCGTCACCGCGCACCGGGGCCTCCCCGAGCTTCACGACGGTGTCCAAGAGCACTGCCTCCCTCCTCTACTTCGACTACAACTAAGGGCTCGAGCTGGGCGCCTCTTATTCGCCGGGATCGAACGCCTCTTCCTCTTCGGCCACCGACGCCTCTCCGTCGAATACACTACGGCAGCTGCTCCTAAACTCCCAACGGGCCCTCGTGCGCCTACTAGCTGAGCCCCGCCGTGGTTTCCCCTTTGTCGGACGCTCAATCCGCTGCTATTGTTTGCTGTTGCCGGTGGTGTTACTCCGGCCACCGCGTTTACCTCGTCTCACCGCGCCCCGCCTTGGTCCTGGTCGCTGCGCCCGCGAGCCCTCTGCTCGCGCCCACGCGCCCCAGGCCGCGCCCGGCGCCCCCCATGTCCGGGCCCTCTTACACCCTCGTCCGCGCGAGGCCTTGCTGTCGCCCGCACCAGCTTCCTGCCCCGCTACCATCCCGCCGCGGCTGGCTACTCCAGCCGCCACCCCGCCATGGCCGCGCACGTGTGTCGTGGTCGCGCCCGGCTGCGCCTGTCGCTTGCACCTCCGCCGCTCGCCAGCGCTGACCGCGTCCCGGCTCTGCCCACTGCTGATGCCGCTCTGCTTCTGCTGCTACCTACCGCTGCTGCTCACAACGTCCATGCGCTCACCCGCGTCACCCGCGCAAGCCTTCGCTCGCCCCACGGCCTCACACTCGCCGCGTCGCTGCGCCCCGTTGCCCACTCGCGCGTCGCGGTGCTGTGGCTCGCCGCTCGTCGCCGCGCAGCGCTGCAGCCGCTGCCGTTTTGCTGCTGCCGCTGCTACAGTGAACTGAACTTAACTGTATCGTTGGCTAGCTCTGTTGCAATTACGCTGATTAGCCCTCTGTGTAGCTGCAGAACAACAGCAAAACAAATTTTAATATAGGAAATATTTATATGGGAGTTTAGTACACTTGATAGGGTTCAATTCTTTCCATTGGACCAAATCCGAAAGTCGCATAGATTAATTCCTACAAAAATGACAAAAGTCTATGTTCAATTAACAGAAAAGACTGAAAACAGAGTTATTGTGGTAGCTACTTTAGAGCAGAAAATAAACAGGATACAGGGATCTAACAGAGATGCAACCGATACCGTCTTGTAGATCACAAAAAATTGATCAAGATTGGAATAAGACACTAACCCATAGGATGGATAGAACACTAGGTGTAGCCTTTGCAAAACAACTAAGTGATGTTTAAAACTGAGGACTTAGCCAATTTTCAGAGATTCCAGAAAATGTTCAAAAACTTTGGAAAATCATAGAAATTCATCCGCAGCTTGGATGGAAAAACTTTATACATGAAAGTTGCTCAAAACGATGAGACGAATCCGAATACGCAGTCCGTTCATCCACCACATGTCCCTAGCATAGCGAACCTGCAACCATCCCCCTCCGGTCCGTCTGTCCGAAAACGTCAAACACCAGGCATACTTTCCCGAATGTTCCCCCCCTTAGCCAGTAGCACCCACTACTGTGTTAGGTCACCCCTAGCACCGCGTATTGCCATGTTATGCTTTGTGATGCTTTGATTGCTCTATTATTTATTGTGTTATCCCTCCGTTACTTCTTTCCGATAGACCCCGAGACTGCCGGTGACCCCCAGTTCGACTACAGTGTCGATGACCCCTCCTTCTTGCCAGAGCAACCATGCAAGCCCCCCCTGATCACCAGATATCGCCTATTCCTTCTCTCTACTACTTCCATTAGAGTAGTGTAGCATGTTACTGCTTTCGGTTAATCCTATTCTGCTGCATAGCCTGTCATTGTTGCTACAGTTGTTACCCCTACCTGCAATCCTAAATGCTTAGTATAGGATGCTAGTATTTCATTAGTGGCCCTACATTTTTGTCCGTCTGCCATGCTATACTACTGGGCCGTCATCACTCGGGAGGTGATCACGGGTATATATACATACATATTATATGATACATGTGGTGACTAGCTAAAGTCGGGTCGGCTCGTAGAGTACCCGCAAGTGATTCCGATGTGGGGGCTCAAAGGACAGCTGGTTCCATCCCGGTAGAGGTGGGCCTGGGTTCCCGACGGCCCCCGACTGTTACTTTGTGGCAGAGCGACAGGGCAGGTTTAGACCACCTAGGTGAGAGGTGGGCTTGTCCTGATCGGCGTCCGTGGTTACATCAATTAACACGCTTAACGAGATCTTTGTATTTTATCTGAGTCTGGCCACTGGCCTATACGCACTAACCAACTACGCGGGAACGGTTATGGGCACTCGATGTCGTGGTATCAGCCGAAGCCTTCTTAACGTCAGCGACTGAGCGGTGCGCGCTAGATTGGACCGTAAGCCTGCGCTTGTATTAAGGGGGCTAGGTCTGTTTCCGGCCGCGTACGCAACGTGCAGGTGTGCAATGGGAAATGGGCGCAGACCCCTGCGCGCATAGGATTTAGACCGGCGTGCTGACCTCTCTGTTGTGCTTAGGTAGGGCTGCGACGTGTTGATCTTGCGAGGCCGGGCATGACCCAGGAAAGTGTGTCCGGCCAGAGGGATCGAGCGTGTTGGGTAATATGGTGCACCCCTGCAGGGAAGTTTATCTATTCGAATAGCTGTGATAGTCGGTAAAAGGACGACCCGGAGTTGTACCTTGACCTGATGACAACTAGAACCGGATAGTTAATAAAACACACCCTTTCAAGTGCCAGATACAACCTGGTGATCACTCTCTAACAGGGCAATGAGGAGAGGATCGCCGGGTAGGATTATGCTATGCGATGATACCTCGTTAACTTACCATCTACTCACTTCTACTGCTTCAAGATGGAGGCTGCCAGAAGCGTAGTCTTCGATAGGACTAGCTATCCCCCTCTTATTCTGGCATTCTGCAGTTCAGTCCACAGATACTACCCATTTCATTGATACCAATGCATATGTAGTGTAGATCCTTGCTTGCGAGTACTTTGGATGAGTACTCACGGTTGCTTTGCTCCTCCTTTTCCCCCTTTCCTTTCCTCTCGGTTGTCGCAACCAGATGCTAGAGCCCAGGAGCCAGACGCCATTGTCGACGACGACTCCTACTACACCGGAGGTGCCTACTACTATGTGCAGGCTGCTGACAATGACCAGGAGTAGTTTAGGAGGATCCTAGGCAGGAGGCATGCGTCTCTTTCGATCTGTATCCCAGTTTGTGCTAGCCATCTTATGGCACCTTGTTTAACTTATATCTGTACTCAGATATTGTTGCTTCCGCTGACTCGTCTATGATCGAGCACTTGTATTTGAGCCCTCGAAGCCCCTGGCTTGTATTATGATGCTTGTATGACTTATTTTATTTTTAGAGTTGTGTTGTGATATCTTCCCGTGAGTCCCTGATCTTGATCATACACGTTTGCGTGTATGATTAGTGTACGATTGAATCGGGGGCGTCACAAAAGAAGAGGCCCGGGGGCCGTAGATTTCACTAGTGTCTTCTCTTGAGAAAAATAGCAAACGGTGGGTAAAGAATTACTGTTGGGAAATTGATAGAACTTCAAATAATCATGACGATATCCAGGCAATGATCATTATATAGGCATCACGACCAAGATTAGTAGACCGACTCCTGCCTGCATCTACTACTATTACTCCACACATCCACCGCTATCCAGCATGCATCTAGTGTATTAAGTTCATGGAGAAACGGAGTAATGCAATAAGAACGATGACATGATGTATACAAGATCTATTTATGTAGAAATAGACCCCATCTTGTTATCCTTAAAAGCAACGATACATACGTGTCGGTTCCCCTTCTGCCACTGGGATCAAGCACCGTAAGATCGAACCCATCACAAAGCACCTCTTTCCATTGCAAGATAAATAGATCAAGTTGGCCAAACAAAACCCAAATATCGGAGAAGAAATACGAGGCTATAAGCAATCATGCATATAAGAGATCAAAAGAAGACTCAAATAACTTTCATGGATAAAAAGATAGATCTGATCATAAACTCCAAGTTCATCGGATCCCAACAAACACACCGCAAAAAGAGTTACATCATATGGATCTCCAAGAGACCATTGTATTGAGAATCAAAAGAGAGAGAGAGAGAGAGAGAGAGAGAGAGAGAGAGGAAGCCATCTAGCTACTAACTACGGACCCGTAGGTCTACAAAGAACTACTCACTCATCATCGGAGAGGCACCAATGGACACGATGCACCTCTCCGTGATGGTGTCTAGATTGGATCTGGTGGTTCTTGACTCTGCGGCGGCTAGAATTGATGTTCGTCGACTGCCCTAGGGTTTCTGGAATATTGGGGTATTTATATAGCAAAGAGTCGGTTCAAGGGGCACCCGAGGTGGGCACAACCCACGAGGGTGCGCCTGGTCCTCCAGGCGCGCCCTGGTGGGTTGTGCTCGCCTCGGAGCACCCCCGAGGCGCTTCTCCGGCCCACTGGATGTCTTCTGGTCAAAAAAACAATCCTCAAAAAGTTTCGCTGCGTTTGGACTCTGTTTGGTATTGTTTTCCTACGATATAAAATGACCATAAAATGATTATAAAACATCCAAGAATGATAATATAACAACATGGAACAATAAAAGATAAGTTGGAGACGTATCAGCATCCCCAAGCTTAATTCCTGCTCGTCCTCGAGTAGGTAAATGATAAAAACAGAATTTTTGATGTGGAATGCTGCCTAATATGTCATCTCATATTCTTTTCTTTATAGCATGGACCTTTGGACTTTTATATGGTTCAAAACAATAGTCTAGTTTTGACATGATAATTTAAATACTCAAGCATATCAACAAGCAACCATGTCTTTCAAAATATCACCGCTAAAATAAGTTATCCCTAGCCCATCATGCTCAATCATTGATCCATTCATGAAACACACTCGCATATTAGCTACACCCAATGCTCAAGTAGGATCATTGTTCCTCCTAGTTGGTGCTTTGTAAGAGAAGATGGGATTTGTAGGGATTTGTAGAGGTGCCAGAGCTCAAAGCAAAAAACTTAGAGATAAAAACATTTTGGGCGGCATACTTTTCCCACCAACGAAAACGACTTAGAGTTCCCAACACTTTCCATGCGAGATATATCATAGGCGGTTCCCAAACAGAAAATAAAGTATATTCCTTTTTCCACCATACTTTCACTTTCCATGGCTAGCCGTATCCACAAGTGCCTTCCATACCAACACTTTCCAAGGAATTTATTATTTGACAACATAAAGTAAATTCATTTTTCATTTTGGGACTGGGCATCCCTAATACCTTTGCCTTACTCTCGTGCAATGACAAGTGAATAAACACTCATCGTGAGAATAACACATCTAGCATGGAAAATATCGGCCACCCCTCACCGCCTCGCGAGCGGTACGTGCACACAAAAGAGAAATTTATTTTGAAAATTAGAGATGGCACATGCAAATTTTCTTAGAACGGCAAAAGAATACCACATATAGGTAGATATAGTGGACTCATGTGGCAAAACTAGTTTAAAGGTTTTTGGATGCACAAGTAGTGATCATACTAAGTGCAAATGAAGGCTAGCAAAAGATTGAGAAGCGACCAACCAAGAAATGAATAATCTCATCAGAGAGCATTAAGCATAATTAAGACCGAATAATGCACCACAAGTAGGATATAATTTCATTGCATGACTATTGACATTCGTGCTTGCATAGGGAATCACAAACCTTAATACCAATGTTATTACTAAAGCATAATTACTCATCAACATGACTTACATATCACATCATCATATTTCAAAACTATTACAAGGAATCAAGTTTATTTTTTCCAATTATCTTCATGAAAGTTTTTATTATATCCTACTTGGATACCTATCACTTTGGAACTAATTTTCATGTGTTGCTTTTGATAAGCTCAAACAAATATAAGTGAAGATCATGAGCATAATATTTCTTTCTCTCAAATTAATTTAGGTGAAGCAAGAGAGAATTTCTTGAAAATTTTACTAACTCTCAAATAAATCTATGTGAAGCAAGAGAGCATTTCTTCAAAAATACTAAAGCACACCATGCTCAAAAAGATATAAGTGAAGTATTAGAGCGATTCCATAGCTCATAAAAATTTAAGTGAAGCATAGAGAGAAATTCTAACAAGTCATGGCATAATTTTGGCTCTCTCAAATAGGTGTGTCCAGCAAGGATTCAAGACTTAGAACACAAAGCAAAAAAAGCAAAGACTCGTATCATACAAGACGGTCCAAGCAAAACTCATAGTATGTGACGAATAAAAATATAGCTTTGAGTAAAATATCGATGGTCGTTAGAAGAAAGAGGGGATGCCACTCGGGGCATCACCAAGCTTAATTGCTTGCTTCTCTTTGGATAATAGCTTGGGATGCCATGGGCATCCCCAAGCTGAGGCTCTTCTTACTCCTTATTCCTTCATCCATCGTAACATCACCCAAAACTTGAAAACTTCAATCACACAAAACTCAACAAAAACTTCATGTGATCCGTTAGTATAAGAAAGCAAATCACTACTATAAGTATTGTTGCAACCCATTCATATTTTATTATTGCATTATATCTACTGTATTCCAACTTTTCTATGGCACAAACTCAAAAGAAAACCATAGAATCATCAAGACAAGCACACAACGCAAAGATAACAGAATCTGTAAAAAAATAGAATAGTCTGTAGCAATGTGAATATTTTGAATACTTCGGTAAGTCCAAAAATCCTGAAAAATTAGGATGACCTGAGCAATTTGTATATCAATCTACTATAAACAAATAAGATTTTTTTGTCTCTTCTGTGAATTTTAAAAATTGTAAATCTGGACGCAAAAGTTTCTTTTTTTTTTCTAGCAAGATCAAACAACTATCACCCAAAAAGATCCTAAAATCTTTACTTGGCACAAACACTAACTAAAACACAAAAAACACAATCATAAACAGTAGCATAATTGCGCAAACACTCAAGAACAGAAAGCAAAAGACAAAAATAGATTTTTATTCATTGGGTTGCCTCCCAACAAGCGCTATCGTTTCATGCCCCTAGCTAGGTAGGCGTAAATTTATTGATGCTCACAAGAAAGATAATAATTAAAATACAAAGAGAGCATCATAAAACATTTGACAAACACATTTATGTCTAACATACTTCCTATGCATAGGAATTTTATAGGAAAACAAATTAGCTAGACAAGCATGATCTAGCATATGCATGGAAGGAAACAATAGTAATCTCAACATGAAGAGAGGTAACTTAGTAACATGAAAATTTCTACAACCACATTTCCCTCTCTCATAATAATTACATGTAGGATCATATTCCAACTCAACAATATAACTATCAAATAACATATTCTCTACATGATCCACATGCATGCAAAGTTGACACTCTTCCAAAATAGTGGGATTATCATCAAATAAAGTTATGACCTCTCCAAGCCCACTTTCATCAAAAATTTCATAAGATTGAACACTCTCCAAATATGTGGGATTATTTTTAGCTAAAGTTGACACTCTTCCAAACCCAATTTTAATATTATCGCACACATATTCATCATGAGATTTAAATAAATTTTCAAGATCTTAAGAATCATTATCACCCCAATCATGATCGTTGCAATAAGTAGTGGAACTAGCAATATTAGCATCCCCAAGCTTGGGATTTTGAATATCATTAGCACAATCGACATTAATAGAATTTATAATAACATCATTGCAATCATGCTTTTTCATTCAAGGAGCTATCATGAATCAGTTTATAAATTCCTGCGTTTAAAACTTCATCACAATTTTCAGATTCATACATCTCAAGCAAAACTTCATAAAGATGATCTAGTGAACTCAATTCACTAGCAATTGGTTCATCATAATTGGATCTTTTGAAAAGATTAGCATAAATAGATTTTTAGCAAGCAGAGATGCAGGCAAATAGAAGGCACATGGTAACACAAGTAAAGATAGCAAACAAGGATCTAACGAGAAAAAGTCAACGAATAAAACGGCAAATTTTTGTGAAGTGGGGGAGATGAAAATGAGAGGCAAATGGCAAAAAACGTAAATTCCAAGGAGATGAGATTTGTGATTAGGAACCTAGTAGATGTTGATGATGTCTCCCCGGCAACGACCCCAGAAATTCCTTTTGATGTCTGCTAGACGTCGGTATTTCTCCAAAGAGGAAGGGATGATACAGCACAATGATGGTAGGTATTTCCCTCAGTGATGAGACCAAGGTTATCGAACCAGTAGGAGAACCAAGCAACAATACGTAAACAACACCTGCACACAAATAACAAATACTCGCAACCCGACATGTTAAAGGGGTTGTCATTCCCTTTCGGGCAACGGCGCCAAAAATTGGCAAAGGGACGTGAGAGAGTTTTACTAATTTGATAGATCGAACGCCAAATAAAATAAAGTGCAGCAAGTTATTTTTTGTATTTTTGGTTTAATAGATCTGAAAATAAAAGCAAAATAAAATAGCTCGCAAAGGCAAATATAATAAAGAAGAGACCCGGTGTCGGTGTACTAAAGTTTGGGCCCTTTGTACGCCTTACTTGTGCACGGGAAGTTGCAGCCGCACTTGCGGCAAGGCTTGACGGGGGCAGCTGGAGGAAAAATACAAGATGACCAAGACTGCATCCGAGCCAGTAATCAGAGAGCAGAAGACAAGCTGGGCCTGCGGCAAGATTCTTGCAGGGATGGCTCGCAAAGCCCCGGCAAGATCCTTGCCGAGATTGTTAGCGAAGCACCAGCAAGACCATCACCCTTGAGGTTGAGAGCTCTGACACCATCGACAATGTCAAGACCAAGATCCAAGGGCGTCTGCTTGATGGCATGCAGATCTTTTTGAAGACCAGAAGGCAAAGTTCCTAGCAAGGTTCTTGCCGGGGACGCTTGCGAGGCCCCCCGGCAAGATCCTTGCCGGGGACGTTTGCGAGGCCACGGCAAGGCTCGCGCATGGCAAGGTTCCGCCACCCTGCCACCGCTCCAGTGCAGCAAAGAGCCAGCCAGCCAGGCAAGCACCTGCGTGGTGGCATGCAGATCTTCGTGAAGATCCCGCCATTGCTCCAGCGCTGCGGCTAGCCAGTCAGCTTGGCATTTGCATGCCTCGTCATCCGAGGTGCGTGTCAAGACGGGGTGAGGTGGCGACGGATGAGATGGGCTCTGTTTCCGTCCCCAATAAACTTAGGGGGCACGCAAACAACGCATTTAATGCGTTTGTCCTAAGACGTCAGTGATAAGCATGCAAACTGTAGCTACTTTACACCTCCTGTGTGCCTATACGCCGCTGTGGACGCCCCTTGGTATAAAAGGAGGCCCAAGGCGATACAGGAGGGGTCTTTTTTGGACTTTCCGGCCCAGTTTGCATGCGTAGCAGCTAGCCGAAGCTCAGGAACACTAAATATACACCAAAAGCAGGACTAGAGTTGTACGCTTCTCAGCGGCCCTAACCTGGGTAAAAATCCCTCGTGTTGATCGTTAGATCCTCTGTTTGTGCACCCCTCTTCCATGCCAAACGGTAGACGGGATCCACGTGATCCCATAGGTGTCATTTCCCCGACATCTTTGGCGCGCCAGGTAGGGGAAGAAGGTTGTGCAAACCTGGTCTAGCAGTTAGCGCATCGATTTCTTGATCACCATGGCTCCCAAGAAGAAGGCGATCACCACGATCGGTTCTTCTGCGGCCGATCCGCCCATGCCAGCGTGGACGGGCGATGGGGTAGACACGAACGGCAGCGGAGGTGGAGTTCACAAGCATCCACGGTGTTCTGGCGATCGAAGCCGGGCGAGCGGTATCATCCGCGGCCGCGATGACGACCCGCGCGCCGCTGGTTCCAAGGACGGAGTCGTGCTGCCTATGGGCGGCGCAGCGACCTCCAAGACACCCCCACCAGCGCATGCGCCGCGGTCTTCCCAGGTCATGCGCGACGATCAGCGCCACAATGTTGGTGACCCCGAGCGCCCCCACGGAAAGAGCCCTCAGCATCATTCTCGAGATGCGCAGGGCCAACATGCACGCCAAGATGCTGGTGGAAATGGCGCATGGCTAGGGAACCGTGGCAGGGCTCCTTCTAACGTGGTTAGAAGTCCGAGCACCTACCGTTCATCGCGCCTGTCGCTGCCGCATACACCAGCCGAAGAGTTGGCGCCAGCACAGCTACTCCTGGATTTTCCACCTGCTGCGGAGAAGAAAGAGGAATGGAGAGCTGCTATCCAGATCCTCATTGGTTTCATGAATAAAGATGGGCACCAGGAGGCAAGTCCTTCGCGGTGCCGGTCCACCGAGCCAGCGCGTGCCAACGGCGGAAAGATCAGAGGCGCCGCGACCACGGTGCACTCCCCTCCACCACCACGATAGTGGCCGCCAGCTCGACGGCTCGCTGCCTGTGATGATGGATCCACGGTGTCGTCCGATCCACGAGCTTGCCGCGATCAAGGTCAAGTCC
Organism: Triticum aestivum; assembly: GCF_018294505.1. NCBI lineage: Eukaryota > Viridiplantae > Streptophyta > Magnoliopsida > Poales > Poaceae > Triticum > Triticum aestivum. Next base: position 289,714,481 of record NC_057796.1, read on the forward strand.
TTCGGGAACAGGTCAAAGAAGTCGCTCGAAGTACCATCGAGCGGTGGCTGGAAGCGCGCCATCAATCTGATAGGCGCGTAGGGCCCACTGTAGATAGGCCTGCATCGAGGGATTGTGGACCTACTTTACTAGGTGGGTTGTCCAGCTTTCACCCGGTAGCTGTGCCGATTCCAGTGGCCCACTTCCCGCATGTTCAAACCAGAGGTCCCGGAGAAATATGACGATAAGACTCATCCTCCGAGTTCCTGAGCGTTTACACCATCGCAATGCAAGCTGCCGGGGCTCGGGACGGCAAGGTGCTCGTCAACTACTTCCCGTTGGTGCTCAAGCCCAACGTCAGGTCGTGGTTGATGCACCTGCCAGTAGATTCCATCTCTTCTTGGTCGGATCTGTGCCTTGAGTTTGCAAATTTGCGCAAGATCAATCTCAAGCTCAACCCTAAGAAGTGTGTGTTTGGTGTCCCATGCGGCAAGCTTCTCGGGTTCTTTGTGTCTCAGCGTGGGATCGAGGCAAACCCCGACAAGATCAAGGCGATTGAGCAGATTGAAGCACCAAGACGAGTCAAAGATGTGCGTCGGCTTGCTGGCTGCGTTGCTGCCTTAAGTAGGTTCATCTCCAAATCTGCTGAGCGCGCCCTGCCCTTTTTCAAGATCTTGAAAAAGGCAGGTTCAATGAAATGGAATCCGAAAGAGGAGGCAGCGTTGCAAGATTTGAAGAGGTACCCCTCCTCTACGCCAACACTAGTCGTGCCTAATCCGCAAGAGCCGTTGCTGCTATATCTAGTGGCAATGAATCAAGTGGTCAGTGTTGCGCTAGTGGTGCAGAGAGAACTTGATGAAGAAGCAACGGTAGTGGCGAGACCGTCGGATGACGAGCCAGAGCCCTCCCCGACAGGGTCTGGTGCCGGCAAGGCAAGACCCCTGGTAGAGTCTGGTGCCGGCAAGGCAGAGTCTAGTGCCGGCAAGGTGTGATCTACGCAAGCAAATGAAGTGATACAGAAGAAGAAGATGGTGCAGCACCCAGTTTATTTTGTCAGCTCCCTCTTGCAGGGAGCTAGGTCAAGATGCTCTGGTGTGCAGAAGTTGCTCTTCGGCCTCCTTATGGCCTCAAGGAAGCTGCGCCACTATTTTTAGGCACATGAGATCACCGTCATCACTCGCTTCCCATTGCAACGGATCTTACACAACCCAGATGCAACTGGAAGGATAGTGGAGTGGCATTGGAATTGTCAAGCTTTGGTCTCAGGTTTGAAAGCGCTTCAACAATTCAGAGCAGAGCCTTGGCGGAGTTCATTGGAGAATGGACGTCAACGCCTGACGAGGAGGTTCAGAAACCACTCTCCCCGTCAAGGAAATGAGCCATGACTAGATTATGTACTTTGATGGGGCTTTCTCACAGCAAGGCACCGGTGCTAGTGTGCTACTTGTCGCACCCACCGAAGAGCACCTCAAGTACGTAGTCCAGATGCACTTCCCCCAGAAGAGATCAACAAATAACACTGCGGAATATGAGGGACAGCTGGCTGGTCTCAGGATCGCGGCGGACCTTGGAATTAGGAAGCTCATTGTCAGAGGTGATTCACAGCTTTTCGTCAAGCAAGTCAGTAAAGATTATCAGAGCCCGTTGATGGAAGCTTACGTAGATGAAGTGAGGAAGTTGGAGGAGCGTTTGATGGTCTGCAAGCAGAGCATGTTCCTCGAGCAGAGAACAACATTGCCGACGACCTGTCAAAACATGCTGCCCTCAAGTTACCTGTGGAACCAGGGACTTTTGTGCTCCAACTGACTCAGCCATCCATTGAACCATCGGCAAGACAAAATAAGCGAAGGAAGTTGAGCCCAGGCAAGTACTTTTCGGCTGAGTTCCCAGGGGCGTCCGACAAGGAAGTTGCCCGGGACGACGCCAAGCTTGCCGGGGAGCGACAGGCTCCGGCAAGGCCTCAGGCCCTTGCTGTAGAGACAACTGCTCCCATGGTAGAGGACATGCCTTTAGTCCTTGCCATCGAGCCTCGGGCCCCGGCATGGGCATAGCACATCGTTTCGTTCCTCCAAACAAGGGAACTCCCCGAGGAACAGAAAGAAGCGGAGAGAGTAGCCCATCGGTCTAACATGTACCAGTTTGTGGACGATGTCCTCTACAGAAAAAGACCGAACGATGTGAAATTGAAGTGCATTCCTCGGGAGGACGGACTGGAGCTATTGGCAGAGATACATGGAGTCATATGTGGCTCTCACATAGGATCAAGGGCCCTTGTAGGCAAGGCAACCCGACAAGGTTTCTTTTGGCCCACTGCCCTCCAGGATGTAATTGCGCTAGTAACCAAGTGTGAAGCATGTCAGTTCCATTCGAAGAAACTCCATCTGCCAGCTGAAGCTCTTCCAACGATCTCTCTTTCCTGGCCATTTTCGGTCTGGGGCTCGACATATTTGGCCCTTTTCCCCGTGCTGTCGGGGGCTTTGAGTACTTGTACGTCGCAATCGACAAGTTCACAAAGTGTCCGGAAGTGGAAGCAGTGAGAAAGGTGACAACACAGTCAGCCGTCATGTTCTTCAAGGGATTAGCTTGTCATTTTGGTGTGCCAAACAGAGTCATCACTGACAACGACACAAAATTCAGAAGCTGCACCTTCATGCAGTATATCCAAGACCTCGGCAGCAAAATCTGTTTTGCTTGTGTTGCTCATCCGAGAAGCAACGGCCAGGCAGAAAGAGCAAATGCTGAAGCGCTGCGGGGCCTCCAAACAAGGACTTTTAACAGGTTGCACAAGTGTGGAAGACGCTGGATTGATGAGTTGCCGGCAGTTCTTTGGTCATTCAGAACGACACCAAATCGAGCCACCGGCCAGACACCCTTCTCCCTGTTGTATGCGGCAGAAGCAGTTCTCCCCACAGAAGTCATATACGGGTCACCTCGAGTGCTCGCTTATGATGAGCTTGAGCAAGAGCAGTTGCGGCAAGATGATGCTACGCTCCTTGAGGAAAATCGTCTTTAGGCTGCTGTGCAAGCTACGTGCTACCAGCAAGCCTTGTGCTGCTACCATAGCCGCAAGGTTCAGGCCTGAAGCCTTGAGGAAGGCGACCTTGTTCTTCGGCGCGTTCAGTCCACCAAGAATTCAAACAAGTTGACGCCAAAGTGGGAAGGCCCTTATCGCGTAATACGAGTCACTAGGCCCGGCGCAGTCCGCCTGGAGACCGAAGATGGCATTCCAGTGAGCAACTCCTAGAATATCGAACATCTTCTCAAGTTTTACCCATGAGGCGTGGTTGCCGGGTCCCCCTACAAGCCCCTTTTGTACTAGCCTTGCGGCAAGGCATATAACCCTATGCACAAAGCCAGGCGCAGACCCTGTGCGCAGTTGAATAAGTTTAAGTATGTACAGTCCTTATTGATTTCCATGTTTTTTTATATGCATGCCTGTCTAGCATGTTGTACTACGTTCGTTTCCAGCAACTACTGATGAACCGCCAAGGTTCCATGTTACTATTTTCTCTTCTTTCTTTTTTCTCAAAGGACAAAAGGTTCCCTCGCATACAAATTTGCCGGGGGGATAGAGAGTATGGACACCAACTGGCGACGTTCGAAGTGGCATCTTGCGGGAAAGAGTACAGCAGCGAAAAGATAAGTTCTGAAACCTTGAGTAAATTTCTTTTAAATATGAGGTTATTTTTCTTGAACGATTTTGGTTCTTGTATGGAAAACCTGCACGCGAAGGAACCTTGTCATAATTGGTTGCACCCTTGCTCTATTTAGAGTCCGCTCACAAGTTCGAGTGGCTGCGCTGAGAACCTCAGCAACACCCCCAGCAAGCTGCTAAGGATCCATTCCTCAAAGCGCTCAGGCAAGGGTGTGTGCACCGACAAGTTTTTTCCAATAAAGCGTAGGGCATATACCATACAAAGAGAAATCAGACGAGAATGATAGCATGTGTTCATCCAAAGCACAACAAGTTATGTTACATCAATGGTTGCCACAGTTCTAACTTAAAGATAAATTGTCTTGGGTATGAGTTCGTGGCGGCAAGGAGAAGCGAAGCGGCTAGTCCCTGCGCTGGCCTTCCACCCTCTTGACTTGGTCCACCACGTCGACGATAGGCGCGATGAGCTCTTCAAGCGGCTTGCGGTCCGCATCCTCCGGCAAGCTCTCAAGCATGTTGGTGAGGTCAAGGCCGGGGTCCAGTACGCCACCTTGGTGAGCACCTTGAGAAGGATGGCCCGACAAAGCTTGCGGGATTCATTGGCCAGCTAGGTTGCTCGGCTGGAGTGGAGCAGCTTCAGGGCATCCAGGAGGGCCTCAAAGAACATGGTCTGTTTGGTGCTCGAAGTCACCATCTCCTTGTGGGGAAACCTGAAATTCGACAGGCCCATGATGGACAGTTGTTTGGTGAGCCTCTCTGCGACGTCGATGAGGTGCTCAGTCCAGATCCCCACGCCTTTCACATAATCATTGTAGGTGGCAGCGACACTCTCAAGCAGTTGCTTCTCCTCCTGGAGGTCCTTAGCCAGGGTCTTCTCACGAGCCCTGCTACCCTCAAGGGACTCCTTCAGAGTGGTCAGCTTCAGCTTTAGATCGCCAATGGTGTCGTTGGCGGAGGAGAGCTGTTGGGTCTTGTTGGAGATGGTAGTTTGCAACTCTGCCAAGGTATACATGGTTTTCTCTCTGTCGCTTTTGAGCGTCGAGATCTCCTTGCCGAGCTTCTCCAGATCCGCCTCTAGCTTCCCCACCTTCCCGGCCAGGTCATTCTTGGTGGCCTCTGCAGCTTCGGCGGCATTGACAGCTTCCTTCAGCTTGCCGACGTGGTCTAGCACCAGGGCATCAAACGCTTCCTTGTGCTCCTGCTCTAGCCCTTGGGTCTGCTGCGCGACGAGCTTTTCAACTTCTTCATCCTTGCCGCGGAGCTTGGCGGCAAGTGCTTCCTCGCGAGCGGCAAGGTCCTCTTCGTGAGCGTCAAGCAGGACGCGGCGTTCCCTTAGCTGGGCATCTTGCTTGGTGGCCTATTGAGCGGCCTCCTCTTGTGCCTTCTCAACGTCGGACTGCTTCAAAAGAAGCTTGTCCCAAAGTTGGCCCAGCTGCTCCCGGCCAGTCTTCAGCTCTTTCCAGGCCTCGTCGAACCAAACCTGCATCTGCTCAACACACTTCTTTAGATCTGCCTCTACTGCATCGACAACTGCGGCTCTGGAGTCCAGCTTCTCCTTTCGGGTGCGGTGGAGCACCTAGAGCTTCGGGAAGTTGTCGCTCATGGACTGGAGGAGCTGGTTTCTTTGGATCCGGCGCTGCTGGCACACGGCTCGTTGACAACCTTGTGCCTGGCAGCAGCGATGACTTTTTCGTCGAAAGCCTCCCCCTCGGTTGGTGCTCCGGTGCTTGCCATCCCCGGGATGCTGACGAACAGATTATCGCCAATCTTTAGATATCTGCTTGAGGGGGGGCATCGGATGTTGATGGTTGGTTCTCGACCACCGTCTCCCCGGCAACTAGGGTCTCCGGGACCGATGCAGTGCCAGGCGCTCCTGCGGCAGGAATGCCGTTAGTACGGTCCCCGATCTCTTTGTCGGCCTCCCCGGTAGACCCCTTGGCGGCCTCTTCATGCGCGTCTTTGGCAGCCTCGTTAGCAGTGACCTTGGTGGTATCGGCGGCAGCATCCTTGGCGGTCTCCCCGATTATGGTGTCGATGTCCGTCTGGTCCGTCAAGGGGAGATCTAAAAGCCGAGGAGGAGAAACAAGATGAAACCAAAGTTGAAGTTCAGAACAGGAAGAGAAGAGGAAAGGATCATACTAGAAAAGTGGCAAGTGCCAGGAAGCGGGCAGTTTAAATGTGAGAGGTTGTTGGGAGGTGGCTCCCTCCCCGGCAACGTTTGTTGCCAGTGTAGGGCTCGTCAGTAGAAGCCCTTGCCGGGGATCCCTCCCCGGGCGGTTTGGTTGACGGAGGCGGCCTGTCAGGGATGGCCCTCAGTGGCTCCTCCTGTTGCCGTTCTCCTCCTGCAAACCCAGCAAGGTTAGCAGTGAAGATGTACACCCCAACACCCGCCAGCTGGAAATGAGTCATGGACTCGCGCTGGGGGCTGGGTTGGGGCTGCGTCGTGGGCTAGACTCCGGGCTGATCGTGATCGTCTCCGGCGCACTTGAGGTACTTGCCGGGGGCTCATCGCCCGTTGAGGTCTTGGCCTTCTTCGCCATCCTCTGCACCAACGTTTCCGTGTCTCTGCAGGGACGGTGCAAAGCGAGGGTAAGATAAGATAAGCAAAACAGGGACTCAGGGGATGAAGAAAGCGGCAAGACACTTACTCGTCTTCTTCTTCTGGCCTCTTCTCCCTCCTCGGGCTGAAAGAGGAGAGGTCAAAGTCAGCCTCTGTTGTGGTGTCCATGCGAGGGGGTGGAGACGGGGACCTGGGTCACTTGGCCATGGCGGAGGCGGCGGCGGTTGCTTCCTTCGATGCCGCGGTCGTGCGCCTCGTCTGGCGGACAGGTTGCGGCTGGACCTCTTGCCGCTGCGCACCTTTGCCAGCCACCCCCTTGACAGGGACCTCTTCGCGTGAGGAAGTTTGCCGGACTGGCTCGATGGAGCTAACTCGCCGAAGAACATGCTTCTTATTCCCCGGGATTGGGGGCTCCTCACGTGGCTCCTCTTTAGCCATCTCTTTGGTTATCTCTTTGGCAGAAGGGCCCGCGACAGCTGCGCCACTGTGCTCTCCGGCAGGTTCCCCCCCTCTCGGCAAAGTCCTCCTCTGTGTTGGCCTCATCTTACATGAATCCGACGCTGCCGGGCTCCTCGGCAAGGGCCGGCTCTTCCGCCCTGCTGGCGATGTACGCCGCTTCTTCCTCGGTGGTGGGGCGGATGAAGTTTGTCTCTTCTTGGACGGCCTCCTCCGACAAGTTGTTGAAGAAATCCTCCACCGCTCCGCGGATGTCTCTGCCCAAGTTTGATCAAGGCCAGGGGCGTTGAACGCCGGCATCATGGAAATGATCGAGGTCGGGGTGGTGTTGTTGCACAGGGGGATGACTCCTGCCGGCAGCTTGAACTTGCCGTTGACCCTGAACATCCTGTGGCAAAGGGCGGTGTGCTGCATCACCGTCAAGTTGTTGTTCAAACCAGGGCGCAACCTCATGATGTCCATCGTGTTCCGATACTCCCAAGCCGGTCTCCCTTTATTCTACAGAGGGGCGATGCGGCGGTGAAGGATATCGGCACCAACCATCTTGAGTGTGAGCTCGACAGTTTTGAGGCGCTTGATCCTGTCGACTGCGATTGTGAGCTCCTTGTCTCAAGGGTCGAGGGCGCTCCAGCCGTTGCCGTGGTTCAGCTTCATTTGCCGGGGCATGCAAAACGACGTTATATCTTCCTCCATGATCCAACACCACCGGCCCCGCCACTCACCCCACTTCTCGCGCGAGAGCACATCGGGGTACGTCTCCTTGTTCCATGACCTTGGAATCCAGGTGACGTAGCCGGAGAGGGCCTCTCCTGGCTGGATAAGAGGAATGAAGAAGTGGCAGGAGAGGGCCGTGTTGGGGACCACGCCGACAAAGTTCTCGCAGAGGTGGGTGAAGGTGGACAGGCAAGCTACTGAGTTCGGCGTGAAATCCAGGAGGTGGAAGCCGAATGTGTACATGATGTCGACGGAGAAATTAGAAAATGGGCGGCAAAGCCCGCAGTAGAGGTAATCAACGAATAAGGGGAATTTATCTGGGCCCGGCTCAGCGTGGGAAGCAGAGATGACGCGGGTAGCAGGATGCCCCTTCGTCGCTCTTCCCCACATGCTCAGGTACCGGTGAGGGAGTCCTGGATTAGGGGGTCCTCGGGCATCCGGACGATGGTACGTGGGCCGGACTGATGGGCTGTGAAGATATAAGACCGAAGACTCTCTCCCGTGTACGGATAGGACTCTCCTTGGCGTGGAAGGCAAGCTTGGCGTCCTGATATGAAGATTCCTTTCTCTGTAACCGACCTTGTTCAACCCTAGTCCCCTCCTGTGTCTATATAAACTGGAGGGCTTAGTCCGTAGAAGGATGATAACCATGGTCATACAGTCTAGACCTTTAGGGTTTTAGACATTACGATCTCGTGGTAGATCTACTCTTTTTATACTCATATTCATCAAGATCAATCAAGCAGGAAGTAGGGTATTACCTCCACAGAGAGGGCCCGAACCTGGGTAAACATCGTCCCCCCCATCTCCTGTTACCATCGTCCTTAGACACACAGTTCGGGACCCCCTACCCGAGATCGGCCGGTTTTGACACCGACATTGGTGCTTTCATTGAGAGTTCCGTTGCATCGTCATCAACAGGTTCGATGGCCCCGTCAATCATCTACAACAATGTTGTCCTGGGAGAAACCTCCCTCCCCGGACAGATCTTCGTGTTCGATGGCTTCGCACTGCGGGCCAACTCGCTTGGCCATCTAGAGCAGATCGATAGCTACGCCCCTGGACGCCAGGTCAGATTTGGAAGCTTGAACTATGTCACGAATATCCGCGGAGACTTGATCTTTGACGGATTCGAGACCACGGCAGCCGCTCCCTGTCACCACGATGAACATGACTTAAATCTGTCATCGGACCATGCCTAGGAGATAGCACCTGTAACTTCTCTGGCCCTAGATCCGGAGCAGATTGCGCCATCCGAGGACGGGAGGCTCAACCCTGCCACGGAAGCCACAGAATCAGTAGCGTCAGAGCCGCACACAGACCCAACCTCGAGTGGGATCTGTGTCACCGGAACCTCGGACCTGTTTCCAGCTACAAGTTCCGAACCATGTGCGTTCATGCACGTCGAGCTTGATCAGGCATCGGTCGTCGAATTCAGCTCCGCGAACATCTTTCGGCACTCACCTTTAGGCGTCGTGTTAAACACATTAAAAACACTCTCCTTAGCGGGGGGACTCGTAGCCGAATTATATCCGGTTCAAACTGGAGGCTGATGACGGAGAATTTCGCTTCCCACCCCCGCCCACTTAATAGCTATTGTTGAAGACCTAACCGACATGCTCGACTATGGCTCTGAAGACATCAATGGTATGGACGACGATACTGGAAAGGAGCAGGCCGAAAACCCACCGTTCACCGGACAATGGATGACCACCTCCTTATACGACATATACATGGTGGATGCACCAAAAGAGAATAGCAGCAATGACAAGGAAGATCTAGTCGAGGATGAACCTCCTGAGATACAACCGAAGCGCCGGCGTCAGCGGCGCCGCTCTAAATCATGCCGCAGCAAGACAGCAACACCGGCACAGGAAATGATAACACTCCGGACGGTGCCGAAGACAAAGAAGACCCCGACGAGCAAACTGCCGAACAGGACGATCAGGAAGATGGGCAAGTCAGCCCTGACGAACAGGCCATACACGAAGACTCGGAGGACAGTAATTATCTTACGCTCTCCGAGGATGAGGTGAGCCTTGGCAACAAGGATTTTATCATGCCTGAGGAACCTCCAAGCAGGAGCGCTTTAAGCGTCGGCTAATAGCCATTGCAAGGAGCCTGAAAAAGAAGCAGCAGCAGCTTCAAGCTGATCAAGATATGCTCAACGATAGATGGACTGATGTCCTGGTAGCCGAGGAATAATGCCTCAAGCGCCCAGCCAAAGGTTACCCGAAGCGCAAATTGCTACCTCAATTCGATGATGAGGAGCCCGTACCATCATCGCACAATGCCGCTGACCGACTACCACGTGGTCGGGATAAAGCGGCAACTCAAGCCGAACACCAGCCTGCCCCACCTCATCATAAAGGCAGAGATAAAACAGCTTGGGGACATACATACGACCTGCGGCAGGACTTGGACAGTAGAGCAGGTCAGAACAGATCGATTTATGGATCACAGGGACGTGCCCCAACACGCGACAACGGCTACCTAGCCGGACACAACAATCATACTCACGCTCGGGCCGAGAACCGCAGACGGACGCCATTGATACATCTCCAACGTATCTATAATTTATGAAGTATTCATGCTATTATATTATCCATCTTGGATGTTTAATGGGCTTTACTACGCACTTTTATATCACTTTTGGGACTAACCTATTAACACAGAGCCCAGTGCCAGTTTCTGTTTTTTCCCTTGTTTCAGTGTTTCGCAGAAAAGGAATATCAAACGGAGTCCAAACGGAATGAAACCTTCAGGAAAGTTATTTTTGGAACGGAAGCAATCCAGGGGACTTGGAGTGCACGTCAGGGAATCAACGAGGAGGGCACGAGGTAGGGGGCGCGCCCACCCCCCTGGGCACGCCCTCCACCCTTGTGGGCCCCTCGTGGCTCCCCTGACGTATTTCTTCCTCCTATATATACCAATATACCCTAAAACCCTCGGGGAACATAAGAGATCGGGAGTTCCGCCGCCGCAAGCCTCTGTAGCCACCAAAAACCAATCGGGACCCTGTTCCGGCACCCTGACGGAGGGGGGAACCTTCACCGGTGGCCATCATCATCATCCCGGCGCTCTCCATGACGAGGAGGGAGTAGTTCACCCTCGGGGCTGAGGGTATGTACCAGTAGCTATGTGTTTGATCTCTCTCTCTCTCTCTCGTGTTCTTGATTTGGCACGATCTTGATGTATCGCGAGCTTTGCTATTATAGTTCGATCTTATGATGTTTCTCCCCCTCTACTCTCTTGTAATGGATTGAGTTTCCCCTTTGAAGTTATCTTATCGGATTGAGTCTTTTAATGATTTGAGAACTCTTGATGTATGTCTTGCGTGGGATAACCGTGGTGACAATTGGTCATTCTATTGATTCACTTGATGTATGTTTTGGTGATCAACTTGCGGGTTCCGCCCATGAACCTATGCATAGGGGTTGGCACACGTTTTCGTCTTGATTCTCCGGTAGAAACTTTGGGGCACTCTTTGAGGTTCTATGTGTTGGTTGAATAGATGAATTTGAGATTGTGTGATGCATATCGTATAATCATACCCACGGATACTTGAGGTGACATTGGAGTATCTAGGTGACATTAGGTTTTTGGTTGATGTGTGTCTTAAGGTGTTATTTTACTACGAACTCTAGGGCTGTTTGTGACACTTATAGGAATAGCCCGATGGATAGATCGGAAAGAATAACTTTGAGGTGGTTTCGTACCCTACCATAATCTCTTCGTTTGTTCTCCGCTATTAGTGACTTTGGAGTGACTCTTTGTTGCATGTTGAGGGATAGTTATATGTTCCAGTTATGTTATTATTGTTGAGAGAACTTGCACTAGTGAAAGTATGAAACCTAGGCCTTGTTTCAACACATTGCAATACCGTTTTCGCTCACTTTTATCATTAGTTACCTTGCTGTTTTTATATTTTCAGATTACAAAAACCTATATCTACCATCCGTATTGCACTTGTATCACCATCTCTTTGCCGAACTAGTGCACCTATACAATTTACCATTGTATTGGGTGTGTTGTGGACACAAGAGACTCTTTGTTATTTGGTTGCAGGGTTGTTTGAGAGAGACCATCTTCAACCTACGCCTCCCACGGATTGATAAACCTTAGGTCATCCACTTGAGGGAAATTTGCTACTGTCCTACAAACCTCTGCACTTGGAGGCCCAACAACGTCTACAAGAAGAAGGTTGTTTAGTAGACATTAGCCATACGTCGTGACGGGGCCCCACATAGAGGCGCCGCACACCCCCTTTGCTTCACGGACGAAGTAATGGAGCACGAATTCCCAAAAGGGTTTAAACCCATGAATATCGAATCATACGATGGAACAACAGATCCCGCGGTATGGATTGAGGACTTTCTTCTCCATATCCACATGGCCCGCGGTGATGACCTCCATGCTATCAAATACCTCCCACTAAAACCAAAGGGACCAGCGCGGCACTGGCTCAACAGCCTCCCCGAGAACTCCGTTGGCAGCTGGGAAGACCTGGAAGACGCCTTTCGCGATAACTTCCAAGGCACATATGTCCGGTCGCCAGACGCCGATGAATTAAGTCACATCATACAACAGCCCGTAGAGTTAGCCACAAAGCTCTGGACTAGGTTCTTAATTAAAAAGAACCAAATTGTCGATTGTGCAGACACCGAAGCCCTCGCGGCCTTCAAACACAGCGTACGGGATGAGTGGCTCGCCCGCCACCTCGGTCAAGAAAAACCAAAATCCATGGCAGCCCTTACCGCTCTAATGACCAGCTTTTTCGCGGGAGAGGACAGCTGGCTCGCTCGTAGAAGCAACAGTGCCAACGATCCGGGCACTTCCGAAGTCCGAGATGGCAACGACAAGCCACGACGCAATAAACACAAGCGTCACAATAATAACGAAATAACGCAAGACATGGCGGTTAACGCCGGGTTTAGCGGCTCCAAACCCGGTCAACGGAAAAATCCATTCAAGGCAAATAGAGACGGACCATCCAATCTAGACAAGACACTGGATCGGCCCTACCAGATTCATGGCACCCCCGATAAGCCAGCTACTCACACTAACAAAAGCTGCTGGGTCTTCAAACAAGCCGGCAAGCTTAAGGCCGAACAGAAGGGGAAGCGGCCACCCAGTGACAGCGATGACGAAGAGACTCACCAACCGAATACCGGGGTTCAGAAGCAATTTCCCCCCGAAGTGAAAACCGTAAACATGGTATATGTGACGCACACCCCTACAGGGGAGCGCACGCGCGCACCACGGGACGCATACGCCATAGAGCTGGTTCCCCCAAAATTTAGTCATATCCATCCCGAAGGTTTGGCAGCTCTGATCATCGCAATTATCAAAGGGTTCCATCTCACGAAAGTCCTTATGGACGGCGGCAGTAGCCTTAATCTACTCTACCAAGACACTGTCCGCAAAATGGGCATTGGTCCTTCAAGAATCAAACCCACCACAACTATCGTCAAGGGAGCAGTACCCGGCGTAGAAGCTCTCTGCACAGGCTCCATCACACTGGAAGTCGTTTTCGGTTCGCCGAGTAACTTCCAAAGCGAGGGCTTGACCTTTGAAATTGCCCCGTTCCACAATGGCTACCATGCACTTCTGGGGCATACAGCTTTTGCTCGTTCTAATGCGGTCCCACTCTACGCCCACGCAAAACTTAAAATGCCCGGTCCACGCGGCATCATAACAATAAATGGAAATACGGAACACTCCCTTCGTACAGAGGATCATGCTACGGCTATTACAGCCGAAGTACAAAGCAGCCTCGTCAAGCCGCACAACTCATCGGCCATTAAGCCGCCGGTCTCTATTAAATGGAACCGATCAATCTTAGAGGTGGATTAGCAGTTCGGCTCCGTCGTTCGCCTCACAATCACGCGAAGTTTATACCGCGCATGCATAATTATGTACTTAAAATACCCTGGTCATCGGCGGAGGCACAATACGGACAAGCCTACAAGCACTCCCATTTCCTCCTTTTCCTTTCTAACTATTTCTTTCTATTTTATCACAGGTGGCTCAAATATTGGTCATCCAACGGACTCTTTAGGAGTTCGGCTTCGTACACTTACCCAAAGGTTATTCCTGTCAAGGAATCCTTTCACTGAGGCAAGGCGGCGCAGACGTGCGACAGGAGGTCCAAATAATTTTGTGTAGACCGCACTCTCTATTTCGAGCCTATAAAGTGCCTTATCCCTTAGCCTTCGACCACCGGCATGTCAAATAGCCTGGGTCGTGGTGTTATTATTTGTAAAATGGCAATTGACATATCGATTAGGTCCCAGCAAACATAATCCGTATCCAGTATTCGCTTTTTCTAAAGAGCTGAATTTCTCCGGTTGTTTCACACTCGCACCCCGGCACAAGTTGCCAGGGGATCGATAGGGGAACAAATGAGTTGCCGACAAGTCCAAACAGCTTTATAGCACACTTCGGTGTCGTGTGTTTGGCCTTATATGCATCAGCTCCGAATCATGTCTTTGGTCAATAGTTGGGTTGCCCGGCTCCTGTGCTTACTACCTTACGTTCCGCTATATCGTCTAGGGTAGTAAAGGGAGAACTACTGCGATTGTGTCCCGGTTTATCCGGATGAGCACCTTAGTAGAGAAAGCCGAAAACTGACTGTCATGATGCGGCGAGAGCTGGTCAACCACTTGATGACTTATTATAATCTTTCACGATTCCTTCCGTATTACACGAAGGACCGTTCTTCCGGTCACCCATGTAACACACCTTATTCGGATAACTGCATACATACCAGGGGCTATATCATAGACCCACCGTCAAACTCCAATGGCTAAGTGAAAGTGCTAAAGCCCTATAGTCCGATTGTCTAGTTCGCCGCATTGACACCTCCTTCACGGACCAAGACGTTGGGTCAGGAGTGATCAAGTGCTTTTCCGAACCCCCCGTATTTTATGTGAGGGGGCTGAAGCCGACGACTGGAAAACTTTCAGATTATACAAAAACGGCCGCACAGGAGGAGCCAAAACTTTCTAGGCATAGCCTTAAAATATTATAATATTGTTTCTTACAGTTTAAATACATTTCACTCGAATATCATCTCTTTCGAGCACTGACCCTCTATCAAGCGGGCACCCTCTAAGACATACTCGAAATAATGCTCTGGCGTGTGATGCTCCTTGCCCTTGGGTGGACATTTCGCTGCAATATCGGTGGCCTTCATCTTCGCCCAGTACGTCTTGACACGGGCAAAGGCCATCCGTGCACCTTCAATACACGTTGACCGCTTAACAGCGTCGATACGCGGCACCGCATCAACTAATCACGGCACCAAACCGAAATAACTCTTCAAAACTGGCTCAGTCGGCTACAACCGGACCACGACGTCCTTCATGGCAGAACCGGATATCTTGTGGAGCTCGGCCCACTGGGCCATCTGTTCATTCAGCAACAGCGGGCGCTTTGGCGTGCTGAATTGTGACCAGAAAAGCTTCTTCGTTGCATACCCTTCTTGCGCTTCGTAAAACTGTGCTGCATCTGAGGCGCTCTTCGGCAAGTCCAAGAAGGCGTCTGGAGAGCTCCACATTTGATTAAGCGGGGAATACTTCGGATCGCCAAATTTAGTCTGTAATAAGAAAGGCTTACCGGCCGCTATCTCCCCAGCTTGCCGGATCTCTTCCCGAGCCGCTCTAGACTCAGATCATGCTTCTCTCGCCTCTTGTAAGGCCTTGTCGAGATCGGCTGATTTGGCTTTGTTATCCCTCTCGAGGAATTCACACCGGACAGTGGCTTCCTTTAGCTCGCGCGCCATAGTAAACATTCTCTCCTCACACTGGCGCTGAGCAGCCTGTCCGGCTTCTAACTCATTAGTTGCCTTCTTGGCAGCCACATTACTCATCCGAGCTTGCTCCTTGGCCCGGGCAAGTTCAGCCCGAAGGGTCTCAACCGCGGCAGCCCCATCTGCAGATACGCATGTCTCAGAATATAATTCTAGCTTCGTGATCATGTTATTATGCATACATACACTGACCGCCCCAACACATACCTTGCGCCTCGTCGAGTCGCCTGTTAATAAGCGTGATGTCGTCATCCGCCAGATCAAGTTTTTGCTTCTGACCTGCAACCGTTGTAGCGTGGGCAGTCGTCATGGAGTTAATAGCCTATGTTTCAATCAATTAGATTATTTCCTGGGCACATCTTTTTCGATCCTCTGATTGCCTCCCTTTGGACGCCAACCAGAGTCTCAGGGGCTACTATCTATACATAGGTGCATTTTGCGTATAGAGCACAATCGAAAAAATAGCACTACGTACCTCGAAGCCTCTTAGCAAGCCCATGAAGGCTTCATTCAATCCGCTTTTCACGGACAGAATCCTCTCAACCACCGTACCCATCAAGGCACGATGTTCCTCTGAGACGGAACCAGATAGTCCGGAGCCTTTCTTGTTAGTCCCCGTAGGGACCGCACACCCAGACCCCGGGCGGCCAAAGTTTCACCTTGGGGCATTGTCTCCAATATCCTCTATTGATTGGGAGAGATCCTCCAGGATGAACCTTGATGTCGTCCGCCCTGTTGGGCGAGGTAGCTCATGGAGGCGTCTCGCTTTCCATCATCTCCGGAAGAAGATCCCCCGAAGAGGAGGATTGTTGGGGAGGACTATGTGCCGGACTGCAAAACATGTATTCTAGATGTCACCCTTGTAACAGGAAGAGGAACGGGATATGTTTAAAACACCTTTGTTTACTTACGATTCGGCTGAAGGCTTGTCCTTATGGAGGAACTGTGCAACAATGTCACCTTCTGAGCCCGAACCGCCTGATAAGGGCGTCTTGCCTCGCTTAGGGGCCTTTACCTCCCGATCTTCGGAGGCGGCCCTATTCTTACCATGAGGGGAAAGGATGTCAGCTTCTCCTTCTCTTTTGTCTTCGCAAGAGGGAGTCTTAATCTCCCCAGACACGGTGTTTGGTGTACCTTCGAGGCTACCTTTGGCTCCCCACATCTCCTTATTGTCCTGTTTCACCGACACCTAGTATGGAGCTGGGACCAGCATCCTTGTTAGCACGGGGCTAGCTGAGTCTTCAGGGAGGGGGGCCGAACACCTGATTCGCTCCGCCTTCTTTATCCAACCCTGGTAGAAGGTGGTTTTCTTAGTTCTTATTATGAGATGTTTAACTAAGCTGTGTTCAGGAGTCGAATGCTTACCGAGGTATCCGGATGGTTGCAGTCAAGGCCGATGTCCTCTGTAGTATCCGTCCACTGTTTTCGTCTCCCGAAAAATAACTTCCACATTCCTCTGTGCGTCGTGCCAAAGAAGTGCTGAAGGGTTCGTGGTCCTTCCGGATTGAACTCCCACATACGGAGTGGTCGTCGTTAGCACGGGAGGACCCAGCGGACTAACATTACTTGAATCACGTCGATGAGTTTGGTGTTCTTCTCAAGAAGACTCCGTATGCGGCTCTGTAGAGTCTGCACTTCATCAATTGATCCCCAGTCCAACCCCTTATTGACCCATGATGCGAGCTGAATTGGAGGGCTAGACCGGAACGCAGGTGTAGCTTCCCACTTGGTACCACGGGGTTCAGTGATGTAAAACCACTCCCGCTGCCACAAGTCGGAAGATTCTGTCAAGGATCCTTTTAACCAAGGAGCGTTGATGAGTTTGCTCACTTTAGCACCACCGCACTCCACTTGTTTCCCATCGACTACCTTCGGCTTCACATTAAAGGTCTTAAGCCACAAGCCGAAGTGTATGGGAATACGGAGGAAGGCCTCGCACGTGATAATGAACGCCGAGACGTGAAGGAAGGAGTCCGGAGTTAGATCATGAAAATCTAGCCAGTAATATAACATGAGCCCTCGAACAAAGGGGTGGAGAGAGAACCCTAGCCCTCGGAGGAAGTGGGAGATAAACACGACCCTCTCGCTAGATCTGGGAGTAGGAATAACCTGCCCTTGAGCAGAAAGCCTGTGGGGGATTTCTGCGGTCAGGTATCTTGCCGCCCGGAGCTTCGTGATATCCTCCTCTGTGACAGAGGAAGCCACCCACCGACCTTGAGGGATGGGTCCGGACATGACTGGGAAGCTCGAAGCAATTAAATTGAACCTGGGGTTGGTGGAGCTCGATGTTGGAGAGGTCGAGGAAAGGGTTGGCGTGAAGAAGCAAGACGGGTCTTAGCCCCTTTATAAAGGCAATGAATATCGAACGCCTCCTCCTAAGCCTAAAACCTGCCTATTCTTAAGGAATCATGCCTACCGAACGGTTGGAATACCCACGCCTATGTTGATAAGGATCCTGCAATATGGGGACACAATCTTTGCTTCGACAAGACGTGCCAATGAAACCGCGTGTCGGAAAGTGGAACGACAGGCTAAAAAATGGTTCGATATAATAACCGGGTGATGACGTGACATCACGTTACCGAAATTTGTCAGTGCATTGGACTCATGAAATATTATACTCTCTGCGGTTGTGCGTGGTGCTCGTTTTGCAGAGCCGGACACGTTCGTTAGATCCAAAGACTGTGTTGGAGTATTCAGAGAAGGAACCCGCCTTGCAATGTCGAAGACAATCTGCGCGCCGGACACATCATCACTGAAGCCTGGTTTAGGGGCTACTGAGGGAGTCCTGGATTAGGGGGTCCTCGGGCATCCGGACGATGGTACGTGGGCTGAACTGATGGGCTGTGAAGATACAAGACCGAAGACTCTCTCCCGTGTCCGGATAGTACTCTCCTTGGCGTGGAAGGCAAGCTTGGCGTCCTGATATGAAGATTCCTTTCTCTGTAACCGACCTTGTACAACCCTAGTCCCCTCTGGTGTCTATATAAACCGGAGGGCTTAGTCCGTAGAAGGATGATAATCATGGTCATACAGGCTAGACCTTTAGGGTTTTAGCCATTACAATCTCGTGGTAGATCTACTCTTGTAATACTCATATTCATCAAGATCAATCAAGCAGGAAGTAGGGTATTACCTCCACAGAGAGGGCCCGAACCTGGGTAAACATCGTTTCCCCCGTCTCCTATTACCATCGACCTTAGACGCACAGTTCAGGACACCTACCCGAGATCCGCCGGTTTTGACACCGACAACCAGTCCTTCAGCGCGCGCATGTTGAGCCTCGGGGCGCAGATGACATTCTTCTTCTGCATCTTCACCAACTCGCTCTCCGGCACATCTTTTCCCTTGCCCGCCTTGGGCGCCTCCTTGCCCTTGCTCGTTTTGGGCACCATAGCAGCCAAGGGAGGGCAGGAGGCTAAGGACGGCGGGAGCGCGGCGGGGGCGGACGGAGGGGGAAGCTCTAGTTTGGGCTTAGGGAAGAAGACAACGGCGTTTCCTAGATTGGAATGGGCGAGGGGTAAATGAGCGGTGCCTCTGCGGATTCCCATTTTTATGGGGAAGGCATGGGGCTGCCTCTTTACTGTTTGATGTGAAGGCATTTTCACAGGCGTGCTGCTGCTGCGACTGTTCCACACACGTGCCCCACGTCGTGCAGTCAATGCAGATCGCGGGGAAGCACAACAGACGAGATGATTACAACAGTTAACCCCTGCCACGCGTGCCTGCGCACTGTTTGGGCCTAGCCAAACAACGCATCGCGCCCGCGTGTGTGGCCTAGGCCCGGGGCTCCTGTCGGTGTACTAAAGTTTGGGCCCTTTGTACCCCTTACTTGGGCACGGGCAATTGTAGCAGCACCCGCGGCAAGGCTTGATGGGGGCAACTGGAGGAAAAATTCAAGACGACCAAGGCGGCGTCCGAGCCAGTAATCAGAGAGCAAAAGACAAGCTCGGGCCCTGGAAAGATTCTTGCCGGGATGGCTCGTGAAGCCCCGGCAAGATCCTTGCTAGGATGGTTTGTGAAGCACCAGCAAGACCATCACCCTTGAGGTTGAGAGCTCTGACACCATCGACAATGTCAAGACCAAGATCCAAGGGCGTCTGCTTGGTGGCATGCAGATCTTTGTGAAGACCAAAATGCAAAGTTCTGAGCAAGGTTCTTGCCGGGGATGCTTGCGAGGCCCCTGGCAATATCCTTGCCGGGGACATTTGCAAGGCCACGGCAAGGCTCGCGCACGGCAAGGTTCCACCGCCTTGCCATCGCTCCAGCGCAGAAACCAGCCAGCCAGCCAGGAAAGCACCTGCGTGGTGGCATGCAGATCTTCATGAAGATCCTGCCACTGCTCCAGCGCAATGGCTAGCCAGTTAGCTTGGCATTTGCATGCCTCGTCATCCAAGGTGCGTGTCAAGACGGGGTGAGGTGGTGACAGACGGGATGGGCTCTATTTCCGTCCCCGATAAAGTTAGGGGGCACGTAAACAACGCATTTAATGTGTTTGTCCTAAGACGTCAGTGATAAGCATGTACACTGTAGCTACTTTACACCTCTTGTGTGCCTATACGCCGCTGTGGACGCCCCTTGGTACAGAAGGAGGCCCAAGGCAATACAAGAGGGGACTTTTTTGGACTTTCCGGCCCAGTTTGCATGCGTAGCGGCTAGCCGAAGCTCAAGAACACTGAATATACACTAAAGCAGGACTAGGGTTTTACGCTTCTCAGCGGCCCGAACCTGGGTAAAAATCCCTCGTGTTGATTGTTAGATCTTCTCTTTGTGCACCCCTATTCCCTGCAAATGGTAGAAGGGATCCACGTGATCCCGTAAGTGTCGTTTCCCCGACACCCGGTGGGCGTAGATTTCACTAGTGGCTTCTCTCGAGAAAAATAGCAAACGGTGGGTAAACAAATTACTGTTGGGCAATTTATAGAGCTGGAAATAATCATGACAATATCCAGGCAATGATAATTATAAAGTCATCACATCCAAGATTAGTAGACCGACTCCTGCCTGCATGTACTACTATTACTCCACACATCCACCGCTATCCAGCATGCATCTAGTGTATTAAGTTCATGGAGAAACGGAGTAATGCAGTAAGAACGATGACATGATGTATACAAGATCTATTTATGTAGAAATAGACCCCATCTTGTTATCCTTAAAAGCAACGATACATATGTGTCGGTTCCCCTTCTGCCACTGGGATCAAGCACCGTAAGATCGAACCCATCACAAAGCACCTCTTTCCATTGCAAGATAAATAGATCAAGTTGGCCAAACAAAACCCAAATATCGAAGAAGAAATATGAGGCTATAATCACTCATGCATATAAGAGATCAAAAGAAGACTCAACTAACTTTCATGGATAAAAAGATAGATCTGATCATAAACTGAAAGTTCATCGGATCCCACCAAACACACCGCAAAAAGACATACATCATATGGATCTCCAAGAGACCATTGTATTGAGAATCAAAAGAGAGAGAGGAAGCCATATATCTACTAACTATGGACCCGTAGGTCTACAAAGAACTACTCATGCATTATCGGAGAGGCACCAATGGGCATGATGCACCCCTCCGTGATGGTGTCTAGGTTGGATCCGGTGGTTCTGGACTCTGCGGTGGCTGGAATTGATTTTCGTCGACTCCCCTAGGGTTTCTGGAATATTGGCATATTTATAGAGCAAAGAGTCGGTTCAGGGTGCACCCGAGGTGGGCACAACCCACCAGGGCGCGCTTGGGCCTCCAGGTGCGCCCTGGTGGGTTGTGCTCCCCTCGGAGCACCCCCGAGGCGCTTCTCCGGCCCAATGGATGTCTTCTGTTCCAAAAAACCATAAAAAGTTTCGCTGCATTTGGATACTCTGTTTGGTATTGATTTCCTGCGATGTAAAAAACATGCAAAAAACAGCAACTGACATTGGCACTATGTCAATTGGTTATTACCAAAAAATGATATAAAATGGCTATAAAACGATTATAAAACATCCAAGAATGATAATATAACAGCATGGAACAATAAAAAAATGATAGATACGTTGGAGATGTATTAATAGCTCGGTTGCAGCTCCGATTCTAGGTTTCGATTCCATTCGTTTGATAATTTCTCATAAGTGATGTTATGTTACATTTTGCTGAGGATTGAATCAGTTGGGTCATGAGGATGGAAGTTGAGCCATGTTGATACTAGACCCATGTCTTGATTATTCGACTTTTCCATTCCAATGCACGATACTATGGATTCTATTCCAAAGATTCATTATTGTGATTTTTTTATATTTAATTGAATTGAACTACCAAGATCTGGAATAGGTGGATTAGTTGTAGAGGATACGTACAAGGTATATATACTTTTTAGTTAGATAATTCCTCAGGGATCCTTCCAGTTGGAAGAGCACAGACCCATGTTGCACTCTCTGATGTCACAGATGGGCTGTTTCACCTTGGAAGAACCTTCGTGGGTGCCCTCCTCGTGGGCGTGGTCGTGGTCTATGAGATATGACTTGGCAATTGAGGATGCCAAGCCGACGCCGCAGAATGTGTCCTTCAGAAATGACAAAATGGGCTTGATGGCGTATAAGGATCGCAAATCCTTGACCGCTTCATGGAGGAGATCAGCGGCAGGGCCATCAAAGATATCGACGGCGGTTGAACTAGAGGGTTTGGGGATGGACCACTTAACCTATGAAATGGCCCGCATGAAGCCGTCGCTGTCGACGAGCTTGATGTTGTAGCCAGCTTCCCGAGATACAGTAATACGCTAACCCTCTGACATGAAGCCTTCGGCATGGCAATGTAGTCAACGTCTTCGCCGGCTTCCGCGGTGACGTGTTTCTCTTCTTGGCCGCCTTGCCAATGTCTGCCGGAGAGGCCATGGTAAATCTCTTCTTGGCCGAACGCTCGTCGGGCTCCCTGGTATATGTGGTCGAGGTTAGGCTGCGACATTCTTGAGCATGGGATGTGGATCTGGCGGGGAGGGACACCGCAGGCCTCATATAAAAACTCAGGGGAGTGGGGCGACGGTATGGGAATCGCTGGGTAACCTGAACTCTATTATATATGCTAGGAGGAACGGGCAGACCGGCAGGGGTTGGTGGCGGCGCCAACGGCGGCCGCGAGCTAGGGTTCGAGAGGGGGGAGGGGCCGGGTGAGGGTGCTGTGGAGGGGGGTGTCTGAGGATACGCTGCAGCTACTGAATTTTTTAGTAATGGTGGGTGGAGATGGTGGTGGACGAGGGAGGGCGACGGTTCAAATGCCTCAACTACTGCAATTTTACTCTAAGGTCGGTGCTGGAGGAGTGTGGGTGAAGGTCAAAGTACGGCGGCTACTAAAATTAGGGTAAAGGAATTGATGTGGGGCGGGAGTGCCCAATATCGCGCACGGTCCAATAAGAATATGCGTGTATGATAATACGGAAAAGTGGCAGAACCGCCGATTTTGGCAATGCTCAAGGCGGGTAGTTTGTTTTTATATTTCTAGCTAGCTGGTCTATCACACACGGTTCATCCTAATTTCTAAATAAACTTACCCGCCTTTAGCTTGCGCAGGTGGTGATTTTACAGCGCACTTGCATCGCACACGGTTAAGCCAGTACCTCCACCCTTTGCTCGCGCTTTGCGCAGGTGGTGATTTTATAGCGCACTTGCATCACACACGGTTGAGCCAGTACCCCCACCTTCGCTTGTGCTTGCGCAGTCGTCGTGATTCACAACGCACTTGCATCGCACACGATTAAGATATTATACCCGTGTCTGTTGAGCGTCATCAGAGTCTTTGCAGCAAAAAAACGTTAGAGAGGGTCAGAAGACAGCCACACCAGCATGTGGCCCAAATATATATGAGTGAAAAGGGTGGTCTATGATGTTCAAAATTCCAATGCACAACATTGACCATGCGGGCCCACGGTTGGGTGCGTCGTCGAAGATCGATGAGAGGGGCCAAAAGTCAAGAACCATCAGGAAGTGGCCAAATATATGTAGGAATAATGGGTGTGATGTTTAAAACTTTAAATACACAACGCATAACTTTGGTGGCACCTGCTGTCAGAGTAAATGGCCATGGGTAGCCTAACCGACTCCCCCTGGCTCTTCGAAAAATTATCAGGCCATTCAAGCCTTCAAGCGTACAAAGCATAGGGCCGCCTTCCCCAGGCCGACTATCCCAAGGGCCGACTCCCCGAAGGCGACCCAGTCTCAGAAAACCTCCCCCAAGAAAGATACGAGATAGCCGACTCCAGGAAGCCGGCCCCAAGAGGACCGACTCCCAGAAGCCGGCCATGAAGAAGGCCGACTCCCAGAAGCCGGCCAAGACTGCTCCCACTAAGACTGTGCCCACATAACGGTGATAGGATGGGGCGTGGCCGCAGTACAGCCCACTACCCCCGAATCCCGGAACAGGCATGGCCACAGGGCGCCGTACGGGCCATCCATCCCCCGTCCGGCGCGACACTGTAGCCATGTTGGCCCCGACGTCACCCGCGACAGATGCCAGAACGGCCCGCGGGCGGCGGGCCCCTTTGCCCGGGAGACATCTGGAGACGGCCCTGCCTCCTCTAGTCAGCCGGGGATGTGGCCGGCTCCCAACAGCCGGCTACCTCCCTCCCTCGAAGCAAGCGCCCTATTAATGAGACAAGACGAGGTAAGGCTACAGTGAGAGCTCGCCAAGGCGGCGACACTGTAGCCATGCTTACCTCAACAAAGCCCTCGTCATCAGAGGCGAGGCAACAGTAACTAGCCGCCGACAAAGCCCCCATGCGGTGGGGCCGGCGTGCCGGCCAAGAAGCCGGCAGCCGGCGGGACCCACCAGTCGGCGGGCCCCAATGACCGGCGGAGAAGCCGGCAAGCCTAGACACTGATGGCTGGGACCCGCGCCTAGCCAGATTACCATTGTACCCCTGGGGGTTTAATTAGGCCTATATAAACCCCCCAGGACACCCATGCAAAGGGTTGGTCTCATAGAATTACACACACCACATAGAGAGAAAAGGAGAGCTAGCCTTGCCCTTCTTCTCCCTCTAACCCGACAGCTCAAGGAGCACTTGTAGCTACTTGTTTTGATCTAGTGATCATGCGGAGACCCCGCAGAGCAGGACTAGGGGTGTTCTCTCCACGGAGAGCCCCGAACCTGGGTAAGATTCGCCGGCGTGCATGTCTTCGCCTCATCCCGTTTCCAGGCACCGGCGACGTCTTACTGGCTCCCACAATGATAAGCTACCCGTTGGCATATGTCGCACCTACCACCCGACATTTGGCGCCACCGTGGGGCCAGGTGCACCATCGTCCGGAGACCTGTTCTGGACGGGACCCCTTTTCCTCCCCCGCGAGCGCAGCCAGCCCGCTGCACCCGATGGCGCTTGCCCCGACGTGCTGCAAGGCGTTGACGACGTCTGCGCAGCGAGCTGCCTCGCCGATCTTCTTGGCGAGGCTCGCATCTCCGACGAGCCCGCGTCCGATACAGGCACGGACTACCCCGAGAGCCGCCTCGTCAGCCTCCTCGACCAACTTCACGTCTCCAGCGAGCCTGCCATAGTCTTGGAGTCGGTCGGCTCCACCGACCCGATGCTTGTCGACTCCGACACGGCATCGCTCGACGCCTACCCCTCCGACGTGGTAGTCTTCGACGACCCTCTCCCTCGAGTCGACAGCGGTAGCAGCACTATCACTGAGGTGCTGGTCTTCAGCCATGTCGCCAACTCGGGCGAGAACGCCCACGACGCCCTGCAAGCGGCGATGCATGACTTATCCGTCCGCATCCCGACCGACGCTGACGCCGAGACCCTGGAAGCACGCCGCCTCGCCCTCATCGCGGAAGGCCAGAAGATAGCCTCCATGAGACGCCTCACCGAGGCTCACCAGCGCGAAGTTGACCGCGCCGCCTTTGGCACGCCGCCTCATGGCGGGCCGAGCCGAGCCGGCCTCGTCAAGAAGCGCGGCGCGGCCATCGCCAGCATGCTGGGGGCAGACCGCCCCGTCTACGCCACCCCGCTCGAGAATCTGCGAGCCGCTCAGGCGGCCGCTGAAGAGCTAAATGGGCTGGGAGCTGGTGAGCTCCCCTACATGACAAGGTGATTCTAGCAGCTGATCGACGCGGCCGCAGAACGGCACGAAGCCGGCGCCCGCGCTGAGAGTCCTCCCCCGCGCCAAGAGCATGCCGTGACATCCCGGTCGCCGACTGCGAGTGGCGCCCGCGCAAGGAAACACAAGGAGCCGGCTGCTAGCCGCAGCCGGACTCGGATCACCATCGAGCGCGACGCGGAAGGCCGCCCTCGAGCAGTGGAGCGCCAAGGAAATCTGCCTCCTCCCCCGCCTCGAGGGGAGAGATATCCCACGCCGCCACCTGTCACGCATCCGACTCTTGGTGGCCGACTAGGCCACCGCGAAGGAGTCGGCGAGAACGACGCCCGCCACCGGATCAACCGCCTAGCTCGATCCCTGGTGCTAGAAGAAGAAGACGATGTCGGCCCGCCATGCTTTGGCCCCCGCATCTGCGACGAGCCCTTCCCCAAAGGGTTCTCGCTCCCCAGAGACATGCCCAAGTACAACGGCTCTGTGAAGCCAGAAGATTGGCTCATCTACTACTCCACTGCTGTCAGCATAGCGAACGGCAACAGGCGCGTAGCCGTGAAGTACGTCCCCCGCATGCTGCAAGGCACGGCACGCACCTGGCTCAACAGCCTCAAGCCCTACAGCGTCAACAGCTGGCTGGACTTCACGGAAGTCTTCGTCCGGAACTTCACCAGCACGTACAGGCGGCCTCCCAAGCCCTGCTAGCTCTCCCTGTGCGTCCAAGGGCCCAACGAGTCGACCCGCGACTACCTCACGTGGTGGGCCGAGCTCCGCAACTCCTGCGAGGGGGTGCACGAGGTTCAGGCCATCGAATACTTCACCGCCGGGTGCCGAGAGGGCACCCTCCTCAAGCACGGACTCCTCTGCGACGAGCCGGCTACCCTCGACGAGCTGCTGATCATCGCGGACAAGTACGCCATGGCCGACTCCTCGATGAAGACCGAGCTCCGAGTGGACGCCTCTGGGAAGGTGCTCGCTCCGGCTCCCAAGACGCCGGTTGGGGACCCCAATCGGCGCCCCTACCAGAACGACCACAAGCGCAAGGCCCCTATGCCGCCTTCCACCAGTCGACAGGTGGCCACAGTCGAAGATGAGGAGCCCAAAGAACAGCCCACTCCCAAGAAGAAGGGCGGCAGGCCGGCTTGGCAGCCGGCCTTCTCCTACGAGCAGACTCTCGATGCCCCCTACAAGTTCCACCGCGGCGCGAAGCCGTCCAACAACACGACTCGAAAGTGCCACTGACTCACACGGATCTCCAAGGGCGAGGGGCTGGTGCCGCCTGCGCCTCCCGGCCCGCCGCCTCCAGCCCCCCAGCAGCCGGCTGCTCGCCCAGCAGTCGGAGCCATTCAAGATGAGTTCCCTGAAGAGCACGCCGCCTACGTCGTCTTCACGAGCCAGGTTGAAGACAAGCGCAGCTGGCGCCGACAGCACCAAGAGGTCAACGCAGTCGCCTCCAGCAACCCCGAGTTCATGCATTGGTCCGAGAAGCCTATCAACTGGAGCTGGGCCGACCACCCAGAGGTGATGCCGTCCCCTGGCTCCTACGCATTAGTATTGGATGTCACCCTCGCAACGGAGAGGCGAGCTGCCCGATTCTCCCGCGTTCTGATTGATGGCGGAAGCAGTATCAACATACTATACCGCGATACAATGGAGAAGTTGAACCTCAAGGCAAAGCAGCTCATGCCAAGCCGGACCGTGTTCCATGGCATCGTACTCGGCCTGTCCTGTTCCCCGATCGGCAAGATCAAGATGGATGTTCTCTTCGGAGACAAGGATCACTTTCGCCGAGAAGCAATCTGGTTTGAGGTAATAGATCTGGAGAGCCCTTACCACGCCTTGCTTGGCCGACCTGCTCTGGCCAAGTTCATGGCTGTGCCCCACTACGCCTACCTGAAGATGAAGATGCCGAGCTTGAAGGGGATCATCACTATAGCCGGCGACTACAAGAAGTCCATCGAGTGCGCGGCAGCCAGCAGTCGGCTGGCCGAGTCCCTCGTAGTGGCAGAAGAGAAGAATATGCTGGAGCGAGTTGTGGCCATGGCCGGCAAGCAGCCGGCCTTGTCTCCCAAACCCAAGGATTATGATGCGCAGGGCTCCTTCCAGCCGGCCAAGGAGACGAAGAAGATACCTCTGGACCCGGAGAACCCGGAAAGGTTTGCAGTCATTGGTGCAAACCTGGACAGTAAATAGGAAGGCGAGCTCGTCGACTTCCTCTGTGAGAATCGAGACATCTTTGCATGGTCCCCAAAGGACATGCCGGGTGTTCCGAAGGATTTCGCCGAGCACAAATTGCACGTCCGAGCCGACGCGAAGCCGGTCAAGCAGCCCCTCCGCAGACTGTCAGAAGAGAAGCAAAGAATCGTAGGAGAAGAGATAGCCCGGCTCCTCGCCGCCGGCTTTATTATGGAAGTATTTTTCCCAGAGTGGCTTGCCAACCCAGTCTTGGTGTTGAAGAAGAACAACAAATGTCGTATGTGTATAGACTACACCAGCCTCAACAAGGCCTGCCCCAAAGATCCGTTTGCTTTGCCACGGATTGATCAAGTGATAGACTCCACGGCCGGATGAGAGCTGTTGAGTTTTTTGGATGCCTACTCAGGATACCACCAGATCAAGTTGGACCCAGCAGACCGCCTGAAGACTGCCTTCATCACACCATTCGGAGCTTTCTATTACCTGACTATGACATTCGGCTTGAGGAATGCCGGTGCCACTTTTCAGCGTTGCATGCAGAAATGCCTCCTCAAGAAACTCGACAGAAATGCCCACGTCTACGTAGACGATATTGTGGTGAAGACAGAGAAGTGCGGCACCCTGCTGGAGGACCTCAAAGAAACATTTGCCAACTTGCGCTGATTCCAGATCAAGCTCAACCCCGAGAAATGCGTGTTCGGAGTACCAGCCGGCCAACTTCTAGTTTTTCTGGTCTCCGAACGCGGCATTGAGTGCAACCCTGTGAAGATCAAGGCCATTGAGAGAATGGAGATTCCCACCAAGTTGCGGGACGTGCAGAAGTTCACTGGGTGCCTGGCCTCCTTAAACCACTTTATCAGCCGGCTAGGAGAGAAGGCTCTCCCCCTGTACCGACTCATGAAGAAATCCACTCATTTCAAGTGGAATGACCAAGCAGACCAAGCCTTCCATGAGTTTAAGAAGATGCCGACTACTCCACCTGTCCTGGCGGCGCCGACTGAGAAGGAGCCCATGCTCCTTTACATTGCCGCGACTAGCCGAGTGGTCAGTACAGTTGTCATGGTCCAGCGCCCGGAAGAAGGCCGAGCCCAGCTAGTCCAGAGGCCGGTGTATTATCTAAGCGAAGTACTATCCAGCTCAAAGCAAAACTACCCGCACTACCAGAAGATGTGCTATGGAGTGTACTTCGCCGCCAAGAAGCTGAAGCCCTATTTTCAAGAGCATCCCATCACGGTCGTGTGCACCGCCCCGCTTGCCGAGATCATAGGCAGCCGGGATGCATTCGGTCAGGTGGCTAAATAGGCCATTGCGCTGGCACCTTACACAATCTTCTACCAGCCCCGCACCGCCATCAAGTCCCAAGCATTGGCCGACTTCCTCGTCGACTGGGCCGAGACCCAGTACCCACCGCCGACTCCCGACTCTACCCATTGGCGGATGCACTTCGACGGGTCCAAGATGCACACCGGCTTGGGAGCTGGCATTGTCCTCACCTCTCCCAAAGGCGACAAACTCAGATACACGCTCCAAATCCACTTCGCCGCCTCCAACAACGTGGCCGAGTACGAGGCACTCATACATGGGCTCCGGCTAGCCAAAGAGCTCAGCATACGCTGGATCCTGTGTTATGGCGACTCAGACTTGGTGGTCCAGCAGTCATCTGGTGACTGGGACGTCAAGGATGCAAACATGGCGAGCTATCGATTCCTTGTCCAGCAGATCAGTGGGTACTTCGAAGGGTGTGAGTTCCTTCACGTGCCACGGGCCGACAACGACCAAGCAGATGCCCTGGCGCGGATCGGCTCTACCCGACAGGCTATACCGACTGGTGTCTCTCTCTAGCGCCTCCTTAAACCGTCCATCAAGCCGTCTCCAGAGTCGGACACTATCTTCGTACCGCCTGCCACCGATGCAGCCGGATCCGACTGGAGGAACCCAGCAGGCGGCTCAGGGACTTCGACAACCGGCCCGGGGACTGCCGTAGTCGCACCCGGCTCGGGGACTTCAGAACCCGGCCCGGAGACTGCAGCAGTCGGCCCGGGGACTGCAGCGACACAAGAAGCGGTGGCCGACTCCAACTCCCCACCACCCAACCCGCCCACCCGAGTCACAGTGGCCGTACTGACAGTAGAAGAAGTCACAGCTCCATCATGGGCCCAGCCCATCCTCAACTTCCTAGTCGATAGAGAGCTGCCGGCTGATGAGATCTCGGCAAGACTAGTGCAACGTCGAGCCGGAGCATATGCAATAATAAACAGAGAACTTGTCAAGCGCAGCGCACTGGAGTCTTCCAGCGCTGCGTCGAGCCAGAGAAAGGTGTGGCAATCCTCAAGGATATCCATCAAGGCGAATGCGGCCACCACGCAGCCTCAAGATCACTTGTGGCCAAAGCTTTCCGCCACGGTTTCTTTTGGCCGACTGCTTTGGAAGATGCCAAAGAGATAGTCAAAAGCTGCAAAGGAAGCCAAGTCTTCAGTTCCAAGCAACACCTGCCGGCTTCTGCACTCAAGACCATCCCCCTCACCTGGCCCTTTGCCGTCTGGGAGCTGGACATGGTGGGCCCATTCAAGACAGCCCGTGGCGGCCTGACACATCTACTTGTCGCCGTGGACAAATTTACCAAGTGGATCGAAGCAAAGCCGATCAGGAAGCTGAACGGGCCGACTGCCGTGACGTTCATTACCGACATCACTACTCGGTACGACGTGCCGCACAGCATCATCACCAACAACGGCACAAACTTTGCCAAAGGAGCACTGGCACGTTTCTACGCGACGCAGGGTATCCGACTGGACTTAGCGTCTGCTGCCCACCCGCAGTCAAACGGCCAGGTCGAGCGAGCAAACGGACTCATCCTCTCCGGCATCAAGCCCCAACTGGTCGTACCACTGGAGCGGTCGGCCGGCTGCTGGCTCGATGAGCTGCCGGCTATCCTCTGGAGTCTGCGTACTACCCCTAACAAGTCAACCGGCTTCAGTCTGTTCTTCCTTGTATATGGTGCCGAGGCCGTCATCCCAACCGACATCGAGTTCGACTCGCCTCGGGTCACCATGTACACGGAGGCGGAGGCCAAGGAAGCGCGAGAAGACGGCGTCGACCTGCTGGAAGAAGGCCGGCTGTTAGCACTCAGCCGGTCCACCATCTACCAGCAGGGTTTGCACTGTTACCACAACCGCAAGGTCAAGCCAAGATCTTTCCAAGAGGGCGACCTTGTGCTTCGGCTGATCCAGCGAACAGCCGGCCAGCACAAGCTCTCGGCCCCTTGGGAAGGCCCTTTTGTCATCAGCAAGGCGCTAGGCAACGACTCCTACTACCTGATCGATGCACAAAAACCAAGAGCATGCAAGAGGGATGATTCCGGCAAGGAGTCGGAGCGACCATGGAATGCGAACCTCCTGAGAAGATTTTACAGTTGAAAGCAGTATGTATCATGCTACCTTTTTGTATTATGTACGAAACAATGGGCCCCCCGAGGAGCACTCGGGGACTGCCCTCCTTTATCTATGAATGACGAGTGTCATATTCATGAATGTATTATTACATTTGATTTTCTGTCTGGCACCGGGTTCGACTAGTCGGCCCGGGGACTGGCTGCCTTAAGTTATATTAAAGTTCTACCTGAAGTCAGACAAGTAGTGTGCCGGCACCCGAGCCCTCTCTTGTTTAAAGTCGCAGCTCGAATAACCGACTGTCTGACTAGCAAGAGCCAAAGGCAGAAAGGATGGCCACATGAAAAACGGCTAAGGACTAACGAACTTGTATAACGAAAAGACGGCCTCCAACCACGCTTGTCGGCTGTCAAAACAGCCGGCTGGCTGGCCTCCCAATCACTTCGCTATAATCCAACAAAGCTAGAGTACTTGCCCTCCCAACTGGCCAAGCACTCCTCCATCCACAGATTGTAGAGCAACTGTCCGACTGGGGAGGCGGCAACCAAGGGAGGGCGGCAAAGGAAACAGTAGAAGGATGAAAAGCAAAGAACAAGGGAAATCCAAACGCATGCATAATCATATTTACACATAAGGCCCCCAACAGGCCGGTAATCAATATATAGTTTGAATACACCCCCAGTGGGTGGAATTGTGCAAACCTAACAAAATACTGTTCCAAGACTGGTAAAACAGGAAAATAGAGGCAGCAGACTAGACTAAGGGTGTAGTGTGGGAGCCGGGTTCATCGGTGGAGACGGCGCCACCGGCTGGAGGAGTGGCCGGCTGGCGGGTCTTGGCTTGATCATCGACGGCTGCAGGCGGTGCACCCGCACGTGCCTTGTTGCTGGAGGCACGGTCAAGCTGAGGCTGACCGGCCGCTCCAGCATCTGGCCCGGCCTCTTCACCCTCCTCCTACTCCGCCTCGCCCTCATCACTGGAGTTGATCTCCTCCGCCGAGTCCTCGCCGTCTGCCGGGTTCAGCCCGAACCACTCCTCCGGCTGGGCAACATCGTTGTTGTCCACCTCAGGAGCGAAGGCGCTGGTGTCGGTGTAGTCGGCGATCGCCGAAGCCCGCTGGATGATAGCCGGGCGCGCCGGGTCCAGCTCCGTGTCGGCCTCCTGCCGCCAGGTGGCCAGCTGGTCCAGACTCAGCTCGGGATACCAGGCCTTGGCGAACTCCAGCGCCCGCCTGGCGCCGGACCGAGCCGCCGAAGCCTTGCAGGCCTCGAAGCGGCCGACCGCCACCTCCAGCTAGTCGGCAGTCCGACTGGGGGTGCGGGGAATCACTTCACCAGGCCAGAGAGCGGCCAACACCTGCGCCCCAACACGCTGAAGCTAGCGGAGCAAGCGATGAGCCGGCTGGACGCGGGCCTGGATCGCCAAGAGCTGCTCCTCCAGAGACCGGCGAGCGTTTGGTGCGATTTCGGCGCCAGCCTGCCTTTGTGCCTCGCGGTGGGCCTCGACGACCTGGTTAGCGGCTGTAGAGTAGCTAGGGAAGTACTCTGCGCAAGGAAGAAAGAGAAAGAAGAGAAAAACACCAAGTCAGAAAACGAGCTAAAACGGCAAGCGGCAAGCAAGGACAAAGAGGAAGGCGGCCTACCGTCAACCAAGTCTTCGATCTGGCCATAGCCGTTGACCAGCTGGCCGCCTCTGTCTCATACTCGGCTTGGAGGGAGGCCTCGCTGTCCCGCACCGCCTTCAGGGCCGCCTTGTGGCTCTCCTCCTGGTCGGCCAGCCTCTTGGCCAGGCGGTCACGCTCCTGTGCCAAGGCGGCAAACTCGGCCTCCTTAGCGCGGAGGGCGGCCTGAGTCCCGCCCAGCTGCTCCCTTAGACTGGCATTGGCCGCTGCAGGGATGGCAGAAAAGAAAGAAGCAATAAGGAAGAAGTCGTCAAGGAAGATCCGACCCGACTACTCAGCAGTCGGCCCGAATCTCGGGGACTACACCCAGTGGGTGCGCTGACGCGCCCCCACGTGAGATAAAAGACGAAGCACTTACCCCGGCTCTCAGATAGGTCAGCAGTCTTCTGGGTCAGCTCCCGAGCCTGGGAGTTGAAGGCAGCCGCGCGGAGGTTGTGGTAGTCCTGCAAGTCAGGCAGAGGAGCGAATGAGAACAAGAATAGCAAAACAAGGCCCGCTAGGAAGTTCCAAGCCGCCTGCTCAGCAGCCGACTCAGAACTCGGGGACTACACCCAGTGGGTGCGTTGACGTGCCCCCACGGAAGAAACCAAGATCAAAAAAGGAAAGACAAGAAGACTAACCCGAATGGCCGCCCGCATCGCAAGGAACTCGTCATTATATTTCC
Source organism: Triticum aestivum (assembly GCF_018294505.1). NCBI lineage: Eukaryota > Viridiplantae > Streptophyta > Magnoliopsida > Poales > Poaceae > Triticum > Triticum aestivum. The sequence continues at coordinate 289,747,649 of NC_057796.1, forward strand.
TCAGCGCCGCAGCCTGGGCTTGAAGCCGGTTCCCGACGTCCTGCGCGGCCACGTTCACCATAGCCGTCCCTCCATCGGGCGTCCACTCCGAGCTGGCGCTGGCCACCTCCATGTCCTGGGCCGACGAGCTGGAGCCCGCGGCCGTTTGCGGCTCCGATGCAGCCTTCCCCGCGCGCTGGCGCGACGGCGTCTGGACCACCAGATCAGTCCTCGCGGCCGGCTCGCCCCCGGCCGATTGCGCAGGTGGCAAGTTAGGCCGGCCGCCTTGGGTCGCCCCAGTCGGCGGGGCCGGTGCTGCCTCCCTCTCCAGGACGACGACGTCGTCCTCCCTCTCTAGTCCCGGCTGGTCACCGCCGGCTTCTTCTGGCAGGGGCTCTGGGGCCTCAGGCGCCGCGACGCGCAGAGGGGTGACTAGCAAGGCCCCCTCCGCCATCGCCGCGGCCGCAGCCTCCGCTTGGGCCTTGGCCGCTGCATCGGCGCACGCCTTCGCCGCCTCCTCCTCCTGCGCCGCCTTGGCGGCGGCCGCCCTCAACTCCTCCGCCTCCCGCTCCTCCTGCGCCTCCCACGCATTTCGCTCCGTCGCCGCCTGAAGCTCGGCACGGGCGTCTACGCGGCGAGTGGTGCTCCCGGATCCTCCTAGCGATCCAACGACGGTGGCGGCAGCAACCCGCTCGAGCGACAGCGGAGCCCTGATTTTTTGAGAAAGGACAAGGATTCAGGAACTACCAGAGAAAAGAAGAAAGAATACACGAAGGAGTATACACTTACGCCGACACCGTCTGCGGCTGCTTCACCGCCTTGTGGAAGCGGGCCGCCTTCACGGCCGCCTTTTCCCGCCTGGTCGCCGCTGCCCCGCCTTTGGGCTTCTTCGGCCGACTGCGGAACAAGCCCGACGCGGCACGGCGCTTCTGCCTACCGCCCCGAGCAGGCGGCGCGGCGGAGGAACCCGCGCCGTGGCCAGACGCCGGCTGGCGGCGTGGGACGACTTCCGCCTTGTCGTCATCCGGCTAGTCGTCGAAGCTGCTCCAAGCCCGGAGCCGCCTGCCTCGCCGCCGGCTTGGCCGCCACCCGCCTCGGTGTTGTCATCCATGGCGGCCGCCCCCAAGTCGGGGTCCTCCAGGTCGTGCTCCGTCCGGTCGGGGAGGAATCCGCGCTCCATCCCCGACCCGCCTGCAGGCCGAAGGAGAGGGCTCTGCTGAGACGTGCCGACTAGTCAGAGTCAGCCAAAAGGAACTCGTCGACAAAATTAAGAGAAGAAAGGGAAAAAGAGAACATACCATGGGCGGCGGATGTGCCCGGGAATATGGCTCCTTGCCAAACTGCCACTCTGCGGAGAGCTTGCAGTTCGCAAGGTAATTCACCATATGGGCTACCTCGTCGTGCGGCATGTCCTTGGTACACATCCGACTCGGATCGAGCTGGCCGCTCATCTGATAGATCAGGTGAGGGCGGCTCTGAAGCGGAAGCACCCGGCGCGCGACGAAGGCGGCCAGCAAGTCGGGCCCAGTCAGGCCCTCTGACTGGATCATCACCCGCAGTCGGGCAACGGCCGCGGCTCCAGCCGGCGTCAGCGTCACAGGCCCGCTAGGACCACTGGGGCCACCTACCCGCCGGCGGGCCGGCTACATAAGCCGGCAAATTGATGTAGTCGCCCTGCGGGGCGACGTTCTTCACGTAGAAGTATGACTTCTACCAGACCTTCACCGACTGGATTAGCGTGATGACGGGGAAGGGGTTGTCGGCTGCCACCCTCCGCATCGCGATGAATACGGACATGCCCTGCATACGCGTGCCCAGCTTGGAATGGAAGAACTCTCCCCAGAGCTCGAGGGTGGGGAGAACGCCAAGATAGCCTTCGCACAAGGTGACGAAGACGGACAGCAGCACCACCGTGTTCAGGGTGAGGTGGTGCGGCTGGAGTTGATAGAATTCAAGGAAGGAATGGAAGAAAGCACTCGCTGGCAAGCCGATGCCGCGCAAGATATGCGAGCGGAAGACCACCCGCTCGCCTTCCTCCGGCTCCGGCATGATCTCCTTCTCAGGCGCGAGACGGACCCGCACCTTATCCGTGCCGGGCAGACGCCGCATCTTGCGGAGGAACTCGACGTGGTCCATATGGAAGTTGGAGCCGTCCCAGTCCCTACCATACTGCATGGCGGCGTGAGGCCGGCAAGAATGAGCACGGCGGTGGCGAAAAGAATGGTGGGATGGCGCGGCGGCGAGACGCTGCTGTGAGGGAAAGCAGGAGGAAGAAGATGGCGGAGAAGAGAGGAGCGTGCGAGCGTCTGCCGCTTCCCCCCTCCCCCTACTTATAGCCTCGTGCGGCGAAGCCGAGGAGGCGAGGCGTGGGGTGGAACGTGGGATTAACTGCACCCACTCCCCCACGTCCCGCGATTACTGCGCCCTAAAGACGTGCCGAAACCGCCGCAGGAAGACGTGCGGACGGCTTTGGGCCGCAGAGAATCCGCGCCTGGGCCTGGGCGTAGGAGTTGTGGGCCCCCGACCTGTGGCGACGTCTTGTCGCGCGCATGGGCTGGTAGGCTCTTTTCAGCCAAGGGATGCCACATGGTTCGCAGGCGGCGAGCGGCCGACCCGTAGCCCGGCGCGCGCACCAGCAGACTCCCGCCCTCCGACTTTAAAAAAATTTCGCCAAGACGACGCGCCCAACCGAAGCCGGCTCCCAGCTGCCGGCTCGTCAAGATAAGAAGCTGCCCGAGCTTCTCGACCTCCACTCGACCTCGATGCCCAATCGGCTTCGGGGACTACTGTCGGAGTAAATGGCCACGGGTAGCCTAACCGACTCCTCCTGGCTCTTCGAAAAATTATCAGGCCATTCAAGCCTTCAAGCGTACAAAGCATAGGGCCGCCTTCCCTAGGCCGACTATCCCCAGGGCCGACTCCCAGAAGGCGACCCAGTCTCAGCAAACCTCCCCCAAGAAAGATACGAGATAGCCGACTCCAGGAAGCCGGCCCCAAGAGGACCGACTCCCAGAAGCCGGCCATGAAGAAGGCCGACTCCCAGAAGCCGGCCAAGACTGCACGCACTAAGACTGTGCCCACATAATGGTGATAGGATGGGGCGTGGCCGCAGTACAGCCCACTACCCCCGAATCCCGGAACAGGCATGGCCACAGGGCGCCGTACGGGCCAACCATCCCCCGTCCGGCGCGGCACTGTAGCCATGTTGGCACCGACGTCACCCACGACAGATGCCAGAACGGCCTGCGGGCCCCTTTGCCAGGGAGACATCTGGAGACGGCCCTGCCTCCTCTAGTCGGCCAGGGATGTGGCCGGCTCCCAACAGCCGGCTACCTCCCTCCCTTGAAGCAAGCGCCCTATTAAGGAGGCAAGACGAGGTAAGGCTACAGTGAGAGCTCGCCAAGGCGGCGACACTGTAGCCATGCTTACCTCGACAAATCCCTCGTCATCAGAGGCGAGGCAACAGTAACCAGCCGCCGACAAAGCCCCCCATTCGGTGGGGCCGGCGTGCCGGCCAAGAAGCCGGCAACCGGCGGGACCCACCAGTCGGCGGGCCCCAATGACCGGCGGAGAAGCCGGCAAGCCTAGACACTGATGGCTGGGACCCGCGCCTAGCCGGATTACCATTGTACCCCTGGGGGTAGGCCTATATAAATCCCCCGGGACACCCATGCAAAGGGTTGGTCTCATAGAATTACACACACCACATAGAGAGAAAAGGAGAGCTAGCCTTGCCCTTCTTCTCCCTCTAACCCGACAGCTCAAGGAGCACTTGTAGCTACTTGTTTTGATCTAGTGATCATGCGGAGACCCCGCAGAGCAGGACTAGGGCTGTTATCTCCACAGAGAGCCCTGAACCTGGGTAAGATTCGCCGGCGTGCATGTCTTCGCCTCATCCCGTTTCCAGGCACCGGCGACGTCTTACTGGCTCCCACAATGATAAGCCACCCGTTGGCATATGTCGCACCTACCACCCGACACCTGCCTCGCAAACCCGAAAGCACCCTTGGATATATCTATAGTGACATAATGTCGTAGCTAGCTAGGATGCTTGGCCCAACACCTCCCACTTCGTGTCAACGGGGCGGATGCACATAATGATACTTTGGTCTACATGCATGTCTCCATGACCTACCATAAGAAGGACCAATGAATCTATCTTTTGGTCAAACGACAACTGTTGTTGTTGATAAACCGCTTGGGCCAATAGATTGAACCATCATAAAAATTGCACGAGAGGGACCACAAAACCAGCACCTCTTGCATGTGGCCCAAAATGATGTATGTTGGGATGGGGTGATGTGTGTTTTCAATGTAGAATAATGTACAATTTAGATGTGGTGCCTACCTCTCGATACAGACAACAACCATGAAGGCAAGGTAGTTAAGGACGAGATACGCAGGGTACAATGTAGGTCGAACCCAGCAATCCGAGCATGTGGGAGGGAATCCTAACAACGCATGAGCTTGAGCTTTGGTTGAGCGACATGTGATAGTGACCGGCCCTAACACGAAGTAGGATGAATCCCTTCATGGCCAACACATACCCCTCGTTATCGGTCAAAGGGATGATATATATACACTCGGGGAGCCCACAGATATGCGTGTCGTCACAAAAAACCGCACAAGGGAGACGTGGTTGATCAGAAGACCCCGTATACACTGCATGCGGCCCGAAAATATGTATGGGTATGGTGGTGTGTGATGTGTTTAAATCCCGAATGCACAACTTCGATGGGCCACCAACTACATTACAAACCGAACACCGTACCCGACTCCAAGCCTGGTTCAATATGTAAGATGTCG